>NC_044509.1:2750733-2755733 GCF_902362185.1 Chanos chanos | reverse complement strand
TACACACTGCTGTGATTCTCCACTCTATACAGTATCTATATACACACTGCTCTGATTCTCCACTCTATACAGTATCTATATACACACTGCTCTGATTCTCCACTCTATACAGTATCTATATATGCACACTGCTCTGATTCTCCACTCTATACAGTATCTATATGCACACTGCTCTGATTCTCCACTCTATACAGTATCTATATACACACCGCTCTGATTCTCCACTCTATACAGTATCTATATACACACTGCTCTGATTCTCCACTCTATACAGTATCTATATACACACTGCTCTGATTCTCCACTCTATACAGTATCTATATACACACTGCTCTGATTGTCCACTCTATACAGTATCTATATACACACTGCTCTGATTCTCCACTCTATACAGTATCTATATACACACTGCTGTGATTCTCCACTCTGTACAGTATCTGTAATCCACACTAATAATGAAACTAGCTCCCAACGAGTTGAAGAGTTGGGCCATGGCATGGCAGACTCTTCAGTGCTCTGGTTTGTTTACTGCAAACAGAGTGGCCTGTCTTAACGCTGGAGGCAAAGCCTCTGATAAAAAGACCACCTAATGAGTTATCTGACAAGTTCTGAAATATTTCAGGGATTTATTAGTGGGTGGAAAATCAGCGACACACACAGAAATAGAAAGATCTACAATATGCAGCAGAGAGAAACATCAGGCATGTGTTTGGAGATGAAGGTGTGTGGTGAAACCTAACCAAAAGCAGGAGTGTATGAAACGTGTGTTTCCAGTGTGCATTTGGAAGATACAGCGGTGTCAGGACATATATGGGTTATAGGTTGAGATTGGTTTATCTCTGCAACGACCTGTCTTATGTTTCTTGGAGACAAAGTGTTCAGTGTGCGTTGACATGTTTCTTTCTTTTTTTTTTTTTTCTTTCTTTCAGAAATCAAGTGATGAGAAAGAAGCTGATTCTGTTCTTCAAGAGGAGGAACCACGCTCGCAAACAGAGGGTGAGAATGTGCTCTCTCTCTCTCTCTCTCTCTCTCTCTCTCTCTCCCTCTCTCTCTCTCGCTCTCTCTTTCTCTCTCTCTCTCTCCCCCCCCCTCTCTCTCTCGCTTTCTCTCTCTCCCTCCCCCTCTCTCTCTCTCTCTCTCTCTCTCTCTCTCTCTCTCTCTCTCTCCCTCCCTCCCTCCCTCTCTCTCTCTCTCTCTCTCTCTCTCTCTCTCTCTCTCTCTCTCTCTCTCTCTCCCCCCCTCTCTCCCTCTCTCTCTCTCTCTCTCTCTCTCTCTCTCTCTCTCTCTCTCTCTCTCTCTCTCTCTCTGTAAGGAAGTTTCGGGGGCGGGGGTGTGAGGGAGCTCCAGGAAATTGGAGCTTGCTTTGAAATGGGGAAAAATGAAAAAAAGCCCACACTTAAAAGACCGACAGACACACTCATACATATGAGGGGTCTCTGCTGCAGACACACACACACTCACATACCACGTCACACACATCTACTCACACATGCACACACACACACACACAAGATCCGCAGATGGAAATCACATGTTCAGACAAGTTCCCAGACACAAAACACACACACACAACCACACACACTCACACACTCTGACACAGTTTTTCTCTTTTGCCCAAACACACACACACACACACACACACACGCACGCACGCGCACACACACACACAGAAACCCTTTATGCAGAAGTACATGCCCTTGTTCTGCTCTCTCTCTCTCTCTCTCTCTCTCTCTCTCTCTCTCTCTCTCTCTCTCTCTCTCACACACACTCACACACACACACACACACACATTCATTAATAACATGGGGGGAAAAAAATGATCTTGTCAGTTTCATGAACACCTGTCGTTAATTTGACTTCTCTGGTTGAAAACAAGTCAGTTTATTTCCATAATTTTAGTATATCAAACATGCATCCTTTATCCATGCGTCTGAATCCCAATCAGAATATTTTCTCTCCACTTGGAAAAGTTAGTGGGATTTACCAGGGCAATGACGTGCTGGCCAGGCTGACCTTTAGAAATGACTGTCCGCTCCAGTTCAGCCTTTTCCCTCAGGATCCTTAAAGAAGCAGCTGGCTCCACAAGACTGGCCCCTGTTTCTCAGATCTTATAGAAGGACTGTGTGTGTGTGCGTGTGCGTGTGCGTGCGCGCGCACGGTTGTCTGGTGTGTATGTGCCCACGTGGGTGTCTGGTGTGTGTGAGCGAGCACATGTGGAAACATTTTCACTGGACCTGCAGATTTTCAAACCTCTGCTGTGTGTGTGTGTTTTAAGAAAGACGATCAACACCCCCACACATGCAGTTGTATGGTTAACTTGGGCCTCTAGCCAAGAGGAGCATCACCTGTTCACTGAACTGAATTGTATTCTGTAGCAGGTACACGCTCACACACAAGCTTAATCTCTCTGGAAGTCACCGTTCCCCTTTTTTGAACTCATTTTTTCCCCCAGGAATAGGCTTTCACTCACTCTCTCTTTCTCTCTGTCGCGCAAACACATAACTATTTTAGAATGAAGTTTCTTACCAGTTGCGTACCTGAAGTTTTGCCCACTTGTTAATCTTATCAGCAGATTTCAATCTTACCAATAGTCTGCAATAGTCTTACCTATAGTTAGGAGAATATGAAACGCGTTGTGAACAGACAGACCGGCATGTGCTGTTCTCCGTCCTGTTTGACTATCCTGTTGATCTGTTTTTTGGGGTTTTTTTTTTTTTTATGTTTTTTCTGTTTCAGGAGCAGAAAATCTGCCAGCGATATGATCAGCTGATGGAGGCCTGGGAGAAGAAGGTGGAGAGGATGGAGAACAATCCGCGGAGGAAAGCCAAGGAGAGCCGTACTCGAGAATACTACGAGAGACAATTCCCAGAGATCCGGAAACAGCGAGAGCAGCAGGAACGATTCCAGAGGTGAGACGGGAGGCGGGGGGGGGGGGGGGGGCGATTTCTGGAGCCGCTTTTTAAAATCCTTTTTAAAGCGGTCACTGGTGTGTGATGTCTTGGTGGGACGCTGTGTTAGGTGTAATTTTGTAGATCGTTCTCTGTGTTGTGTAACCCTCTGCACTGACTGGAAACACTCGTCTATGATGTAAAATTCATAGAAACCTCTTATTTCATCACTTATACACACATGTATATGTAAACACACACACACACACACACACACCACACATACACACACACATGCTTTCAGTGCACCTGTAAGTGGGTCAGTAAACAGCAGTTGTCCGGAATCGGCAACTGGCCAATCGGCTGTCTGCGTCCTGCGGAGGTGGGGGCAGAGTGTGTGCTGCATTCATTTCGTGGTACAAAGGCTTAAGGGTTTCCCCGAAGTCCCACAATGTTCAACTTGTCATTTCCAGAACAATGATATCTGGAATGTTATGGAACTATACACAGAAACACACACACACACACACACGAAGATTCACACATTTTTATTTGATCTAGGTGATATTTCATACATTTGGACAAAAGTGAACATTAAATGATGTTTGTTATTTGATACGTGTTTCCGGTGATGGATATTAGATATTGATCAGTTTAATGCCACTTTTCATTTCGGTCTCCATATTTCTGGGTATTAATTGTTTTTTTTTCCCTGTGAGGTTGTTTGTTTATTTTTGCTGTCAGAAGGTCAAAGCTCATTTCTGTTTGTTCACGTCTCTCTCCTCGTTGCCTCTGACGTTGTTGTTTACCTGAGACCGATTGTCTTTAAAACTCCAAATATGCAGCTGCTGCTGTTGTTTTGGATTTTTTTATACCCTGCACACGCTGACTAATTAGACCTTTTTTCAGGTTTGGACAGAACATCAGTGCTCTCAGAGGAAACGGTCGAATAGCTGAACGTTGGCTCGCTCCCCTGTAGCCTCCGTTTCAAAAGCTTCCACGAAGAGAAAAAAAAAAACACACCCAAAGTTGGAAAGCATTGTGTTGTTTCTGGGTTCAGAGCAACGTGTGAAATGGGTCGAACACAGAGTCCTGGCACAGGCCAGTGGGCTGATATGACGTTTAATGTGATCGAGGACTGATAAACAGAGACTAATAACACAGTCTCTCTCTCTCTCTGTCTCTCTCTCTCTCTCCCTCTCTCTCTCTCTCTGATCCTTCTGTCTTCCACCTCTACTCTCAGGGTTGGCCAGAGGGGGACAGGTTTATCAGCCACCATCGCGCGCAGTGAGCACGAGATCTCTGAGATCATCGATGGGCTGTCAGAGCAGGAGGTGAGTGTGTGTCTCTCCCAAAACAGACCTTTTCTCTCCTCCTTTCACTTGCTTCTCCTTCTCCTCCTCCTCCTCTCTAAACCCAGAGGAGCTTGAGCTTCCACTGTATCACACAGACAGGAAAACAAACAGAGCTTCACCTCCACTGCAGCTCCATCTCTCATCTGAGTAATGACTGAGGAGTAGTTTGTTCTCCGTGTCTCTCCTCTCCACAGTCTGCTCTGCCCGCTCAGTTAGTGGAAAAAGATACTGAACACGGTCTGTAGTGTAAAGCTACAACCAAACCACACACACTCAGCTCAGCTTCAATTCACATGTCTAACAAGTCCTCACTCCACGACTGTTCCTTCTCTCTCTCTCTCTGTCTCTCTCTCTCTCTCTCTCTCTCTCTCTCTGTCTCATCGGTGTTTATGTGATCTGTGTATCAGAACAATGAGAAGCAGATGAGGCAGTTGTCGGTCATTCCACCGATGATGTATGACTCAGAGCAGAGGAGAGTGAAGTTCATCAACATGAACGGGCTGATGGACGACCCCATGCAGGTCTACAAGTCCCGTCAGTTCATGAACGTCTGGACCGAACACGAGAAAGAGATCTTCAAGGAGAAGTGAGTCGCCCTGTGTGTGTGTGTGTGTGTGCGCATGCGTGCATGTGTGTGTGCCTGCGCATACGGACCTTTATACAAACACATGAGAGATGGTGATGCATGTTGGTGTATGTGTTGTGTGGGTCTGTGTGTGGGTCTATGGGTCTGTGTGTGGATTTGTCTATGGGTCT
>NC_044509.1:2740733-2745733 GCF_902362185.1 Chanos chanos | reverse complement strand
TGTGTGTTTTTCTTCCCTGTGTTTGTGTATGCAGCTGGTGAATGGAGACAGGAGAGAAGTATGGTATATATCTAATGCAGTGTAAACACATGTGACCTCATCTCACATTGACTGTGTGTATGTGTGTGTCATGATGACTGTCAGTATTTAAAGCAATGGCCTCCTGTCTCCACGTCCCCACTCAGCCTCTCTGACCCTACAGCTTCACCAATACAGCCTGGTTGCAGTTTAACACACACCAGGAGGGGGGTGTGTGTGTGTGTGTGTGTGTGTGTGTGTGTGTGTGTGTGGGTGTGTGTTTGGTCAAAACATTTCAGCAGCAGAGGTTAACTTGAGACAGCGATGTGTATGTGTGTGTGTATGACAGAGAGGGGAAGATTTAACCCTGTCCTGACCATCTTCCAAAAAAGTTTCAACCACCTCTTGATGTACTTATACTGTAAATATGCAGAAAGTTTGTTTATGAAAGGGAAATAAACATTTTCTTTATCTGTGTGAGAATACTACACAGAGAAATACAAGCTGACAGTCATTTGTTTTTACCAAAAATAAACAAACAGCACTCTTATTTGATTTTCTTTGCTATGTGTAGATTTTGAGGCTCGCGCGCACGCGCGTGTGTGTGTGTGTCTATGTATACCTGTGTAAGTTAGCCTTACCTCTGGGAACTGAAGGTTCTGACTGTCTCATTGGGTCTCACAGCCATAAAACGGTTAAGGAGAAAAGGGCTGTTTCACTCTGGGTTAGCTGGGCTGAAATTTGGGAGCACTGACATTGTTCTGTTCCAAAACAGACCTCTGGCTGGAGCGCTTTGTACTTACTGAAATTCTTCAGAGACCACTTGAGTAGAGAGAGAGCGAGAGAGAGAAAGGGGGGGGGGTAGAGATGGAAAAGCTACAGCAAGCCAACAGAATTTGCAGAAGCGGAAAAAGAGAGAGAGAGGAGGAGGGGGGAAAAAAAGACAGACATGACCCACATTACCAACTCTCTCACTCTCTCTCTCTCTCTCCTTTTTTCTCTCACTCTCTCTCTCTCCTTTTTTCTCTCGCTCACCCTCGTCTTTTCCCACTCCTTCTCTCCTTTCCCTGTCATTTCCCTAGCCCTCATGAAAGAATGAAAAGACAGTTAGTGTGTGAGAGTATATTAGAGAGAGAGAGAGAGAGAGAGAAACCCCCCCGTCTCTCTGAGGTGCAGTGGTACATCCCAGTCTTCTGACAGGATCAGGGGAAGTTGCAGAGCAGCTGTGGGTGCCAATCAAAGGTGGCGTAGGGGAAGGGATTTACCTCGCGTGACCCCGTGAAGATTACAGCGCGGCTGAGCGTGTGAGTGAGTGAGTGTGTGTGTGTGTGTGTGTGTGTGAGTGTGAGTGTGTGTGTGTGACTGTGAGTGCGTGTGTGTGGGCGCGCGTGCGTGCGTGCGTGCGTGCTGTTTCTGGCGGCTTAGGTGAACCAGTGACACGCTTTCCTGGAACATGCACTACTGTCACTGTGGCTGTAGCCTGTGCTTCGGACATCAGCGGCAGCAGCAGCAGCAGCGTCTGGCTACGGGGCCCCCCCAGCCTCCCCACTGAGGGAACCTGCCTTTCACGCCTCAGCCCGGGCACCACCGCCACCCCTCTCCTCCCTCTCCCGCGGCTCCCAGCACGCCCGCTCCAAACGCCATGACTCAGGGCTTAGGCTTTTTGTTTTCTGAGGTTCAGGTCCAGCGACTGTTTTTGACAAGCTGAGCTGGGTTAGATGAGCCTGCAGGTATGTGGAAATCTAAAAGAGCGAGAGAGAGAGAGAGAGAGAGAGAGAGAGCACCACAGACTCAGTCTGCGGGTATTTACGGATTTACCTCTCTCACTCTCTCTCTTTCTCTCTCTCCCTCTGTCTCCTGTTCTTTTTAGTTCTCTCATTTTTGTGTGCTTTTGCTTTCTCTCTCTCTCTCTCTCTCCCTCCCTCTCATGGAGTGAGACGGAGTTACTTTCTGGGCAGTAATTGGTGAGTGTGGGCTTTGCCTTAAGTTTATCTTTGATGTGTTTGGGTTGAAAGAAGTTGCTCTAAACCCGGACTGAACCGGACCGGATTGGACCGGACCACACTGCACAGCTATTTGGGGTGAGGAGGGGGTTTGGGAGGCTGGTTCTGTTTGTTTTCATTGGACTTGAACCAGCACTTCCCAAATAGTTCCCTCCACTCATCAGGCTTCAGAGATCCCACCATAGTCGCTCAATGAGTGTGTTAAAAGTCTTTAAGAAGAGTTCAGTCGTTTTGGGTTTTGTTTGTTTGTTTGTTTGTTTTGTTTTTATGTCTTCTTTGCACTCTTGTTTAATTTGCGGGTGTTTGATTGGGGTGGTGTGCGGCTGTGGGGTTTGGTTTCCTGTGTTTGGTTGGCTCTGTACGGGTCAGGTCGGAGGGCTGTGCTGGGAGAAAGACATGGGACAGAAGGGGTATGAGTGGTTGTGGGTGGGCTTAATGCTTTTCTTTTCATCTCATTTTCCTCTGACGTTTGTTTGAAGCATCGTGGAGTCGTTTGGTCTGTGTGCTGTCGTCTAACGTTCATTTAAAGCATTACAGAGACATTTGGTTTCTGTCCTTACAGAGCCGTCCTGCGAGGGTGTCTCACTCCACTGTATGTGTGTTAATGTTTGTATGTGTTTGTGGTTGTGTGTAGTCTTAATGCATCCGGGCTGATGTCTCACACTTAGACCTCAGACCTCTTCCATTAGGGCCCAAAAGACTCACATTGTGTGTGTGTGTATGCGTGTATGTTGGTGTTTAAATGACGGTGGACTAGTGAGTCTTTTCTGTTTGACAGATCCTGTCTGTGCCTGTGTCTCTGTCTGTCCAACAGAGTGTGGAGGTTGGTCCTGTATATGTGCTGATGGGTCTCCCCAAGGTTTAGACTGTATCTCTTTAGTTGTTTCCTATAAGAGAGAACTTTTTTTCTCTCCCCCCCAAACCTTCTGTGCCTTGTTCAAAGTGGTTGTTCAGGTCAACAGCCTTTTCTGTTTCAGTGACTAAACCCGTCTGTGATAAAAAGGACTCCAATGTAAATACTTTCTTCAGAGAAGTAGGCATGATATTTTCTTTCTCCCTAGTCTTATACCTTCAAATATGACTTTAAATTTCCTCTGCGTATATCTTTATAGAGGGAGAGAATTTGGGTTTTGGGGGTGGGTGGTAGATGTGATTGTGTGTTGTGGCTCTTTAGGACCCCGTGCTTAGGTCAGTCAGTGTTTAATACAGCCAGAGGAGAGCAGGGAAAACTGATACAGGCAGCGTGGGGGCCTCTCTCTCTCTCTCTGAGTCTTTCCAGTGGAGTTTGGACGCGGTCTGGGCAGCCTTGTGGTTTGGTCATTTCCGATCTCAAATATGTGAGCAGTGAATCAGCAGAAACAGGCGAAACTACAGCCCTGGGAACACAACAAGGCCGGGACGTGCAGGAGGGAGAGACGGAGGGAAGGGGACGGAGGGAAAAGGGATGGAGGGAAGGGGACGGAGGGAAGGGGACGGAGGGAAGAGGGAAAAGGGATGGAGGGAAGGGGACGGAGGGAAGGGGACGGAGGGAAGAGGAAAGGGGACAGAGGGAAGAGGGAAGAGGACGGAGGGAAGAGGGAAGGGGACGGAGGGAAGGGGACGGAGGGAAGAGGACAGAGGGAAGAGGACAGAGGGAAGAGGACAGAGGGAAGAGGGACAGAGGGAAGGGGACGGAGGGAAGAGGGACAGAGGGAAGAGGGACGGAGGGAAGAGGAAGGAGGGAAGGGGACGGAGGGGAGAGGGACAGAGGGAAGAGGGACAGAGGGAAGAGGGACAGAGGGAAGGGGACGGAGGGAAGAGGGAAGAGGACGGAGGGAAGAGGGAAGGGGACGGAGGGAAGGGGACGGAGGGAAGAGGACAGAGGGAAGAGGGACAGAGGGAAGGGGACGGAGGGAAGGGGACGGAGGGAAGAGGGACAGAGGGAAGAGGGACGGAGGGAAGGGGACGGAGGGAAGAGGAAGGAGGGAAGGGGACGGAGGGGAGAGGGACAGAGGGAAGAGGGACAGAGGGAAGAGGGACAGAGGGAAGAGGGACAGAGGGAAGGGGGACGGAGGGAAGAGGGACAGAGGGAAGGGGACGGAGGGAAGAGGGACGGAGGGAAGAGTTACGGAGGGAAGAGGGACGGAGGGAAGAGGGACGGAGGGAAGAGTTACGGAGGGAAGAGTGACGGAGGGAAGGGGATGGAGGGAAGGGGACGGAGGGAAGAGTTACGGAGGGAAGAGTGACGGAGGGAAGAGGGACGGAGGGAAGAGGGAAGGGGACGGAGGGAAGAGGGACGGAGGGAAGAGGGAAGGGGACAGAGGGAAGAGGGACGGAGGGAAGAGGGAAGGGGACGGAGGGAAGAGGGACAGAGGGAAGGGGACAGAGGGAAGAGGGACAGAGGGAAGAGGGACAGAGGACAGAGGGACAGAGGGAAGAGGACAGGGATGGAGGGAAGGGGACGGAGGGAAGAGGGAAGAGTTACGGAGGGAAGAGGGACAGAGGATAGGTGTAGTTTCAGCGCTTCGTTTAGGAGAAGTGACAGATGAAAGAGTGTTTTATTGAGAGAGAGAGAGAAAAAGAGAGTAAGAGGAGCAGAAAGAGAGAGAGGGTGGGAGGGACCGAGAGGGAAAGAGAAAACGAGAGAGAGAGAGAGAAACAAAAGGCAGAGTAGTGAACTGGTTGTGGCTGGCTGTTTCATTCCTGTCCCAGTACACAGGCAAACCAGCAGCCAAAACTCCACCAGTGCCAGGGAAACAACCACAAGCACCTTTCCCCAAAACAAGTTGTGTCTTTGCTGTTTGACCGAAACGCGGCCGTCTTTCGTCAGCCACACTTCTAAACCAGCGCTGTTTCAGCCTCTGATTGTTTGACCGTGTCTCTGGTCCTAGCTTGCACATGCATGTTTGACCGTGTCTCTGGTCCTAGCTTGCACATGCATGTTTGACCGTGTCTCTGATCTTAGCTTGCACATGCATGTTTGACCGTGTCTCTGATCCT
>NC_044509.1:2720733-2733233 GCF_902362185.1 Chanos chanos | reverse complement strand
CCCTTCTTCTTTCCTTCATACACTCATTCTATCTTGGTGTCTTCAGCTCTTAAGAATTTTTTTGTGTTTGTGTTGCCATGGCAGCCAAAATTGTCCCTTAGTTGTCACGACAGCTCTTGGTAAGTGAATCCGCTGGCCTCTGAGGTCTCTCTTTTACTCACCTATTGAAATGAATAGAAAGATGAGGAAGGAAAGGGATGAAGTTAAGTTTTTAAAAAGTCTGTGTTCTCTAGCACTCAGCGACAAGTGCACCGTCGCAAGTGTTGGAGGGTTTTTTTTGTGATTTGTCAGTTTTGACAACACACTAAAATTGTGCATCTGTGATTCGGCTGGTTTCTGCAGCACACTAAAATTGTGCATCTGTGATTCGGCTGGTTTCTGCAGCACACTGGAGCCGTGCATATGTGATCTGTGATATGCCGCACATGGCTACTACAGAGGCTACATTTGTGTCGGTCACGCGCGCCCTACTAGCGTGTGTATGCATGTTTCTGTATTAGTTTGGATGAGTGTGTGCATGCAGGTATATGCACTTCTGTGTGTGTGTGTGTGTGTGTGTGTGTGTCTCTGCGCGTGCGTGTGTCTGTGTGTACCTCTCTGTTAGCATCTGTGTTTGAGTACTCTTTGAGCTTTGCCTGTCGGTACCATCTGTCTGGCTGGTTTGGTGGATGCCAGGGTGCCCAGGCTGGAGCGGAGGGCACTCTGCCCTGCTGAGTGGCCCCCGGGACGGGGCCCTGCCGTTAGCACGCTAGCTGTTCTTCATGTTTGTCTGGAGGAGAGTAGAGAGAGACTGGAGGAGGTTTAAAGTCTTTTTGATGGTTCAGTCAGATGTGGAGAGGACATGAAGTTTAATGTGAGAAAGTCTAGCTGTGTACACAGAGAGAGAGAGAGAGAGAGAGAGAGAGAGCGAGAGAGAGAAAGAGATGGAAACCACTGAAACTGTGTCTCTCTGCCTGATATAGAAAACTGTATCTGTCTCTTGCTCTGTGAAGTTTACTTTTGTGAACTGCGGTTGTGCAGTCCATTAGGTAGCAAACGGGGTGTGTGTGTGTGTGTGTGTGTGTGTGTGTGTACCCATGTAGTGGGAGACATGTAGATGGAGGATGTTGACAGCGCTGTGAAAAACAGAAACACGCTGAAATGTCAAGAGTTCACAACGCTCTATATTTATCCCAATATTTAATCAGACCCAAGCGATCCTCCCACCCCCCAGGACCAGGGGTGAGTGGAGTTCACAGGTGCCCCATACACCCCCCCCCCCCAGAAAAACAAAAAGAAAAAAACTCAGCCGTCCTCTTCCCTTTTCCCCCCCCTCTTCCTCTCCGAAGCTTTATCTGTGTGTTCTGGAGAGCGAAGAGTGTGTGTGTGTGTGTGTGAGTGACAAAGTCTTTTTCCATAGAGGGAGGTGCTTCTACTGTCTGGACTTTTGTCAGCTGACTGGAGACCCTGCCAGAGAGAGAGAGAGAGAGGGAGGAGGAGGGGGAGGGGTCTAGTCTGGCTCAGTAAAGGAGTGAAGGACAGAAAGTGAGAGAGTGGAAAGGGGTGAGGGGGTGGGGGGAAGGTCTCTACAGTCCATGAATGTAAACAGATTACTAGATTAGAGGCCGTGAGAAGGAGGAGTGTACAGCGTAGCACGGTCAGAGTCTCTCTCTCTTTTTCTCTCTCTCCCTCGCTCACTGCCTGGTCTGATGGTTGCGTTTCTCTCTCTCTCTCTCTTTCTCAGCGGTCGAGGCTGGGGAAACATCTCGCTGGACCGAGGAGGAGATGGAGATCGCCAAGAAAGGTAGAGTTCACATTTTTCCTTTTGGTTTCTTATTTCTTTTTCTCTGACTGGAGCTACACATGCTTTTTTTTTCTCTCAGCTTCTGTCTTATCATCCTCTGCCATGCTGGCCTGCTCAGCGTCTCTGATCATATATTCTTGGTTAACTCACCATGTGTCTGTGTCTGTGTGTGTCTGTGTCTGTGTGTGTCTGTGTGTGTGTGTGAGAGGGAGAGAGTTCTTACTATCTCTCTATGGGAATATGGTGATTTTTTTTTTTGGAGAGGGGTATGTGTGCCTTGCAGGAGGTCTGAGGTTGGGGAGATTGTGACAGTGAGTCTTGCGTATGATGATTTCTCTCTCTCTCTCTCTCTCTCTTTGTGATTGAGAGAAGCAGTTGGCATGCTCTCTGCAGTTATGCAAATCTCAGAGAGAAAATCAGCAAGTTTTCTACTGTAACTTTCACATCCATTAGAGACCTGTGCTCTGCACAACTGACTGCCTGCTACTGCTGGCATACCATTACATCTCTTTAAAGTAGATGGGGATACACACACACACACACACACACACACACTCACACACACACACAAACATTCAGGCCAGTTTGACAGCTGCAGTGTAAATAAAAAGATTAATGCGGATTAATTAAGCTGTGCTCCTGTGTGTGTGTGTGTGTGTGTGTGTGTGTGTGTTAGAAAGAGAGAGACAAGCTCTTTGCATGCCTGTGGAAAACAAAAAGAGCTGTAAAAAAAAAAAAAAAAAGTGTGTGCTATGTTAGACCCAGTCCTTTAGTCTGTCTGTACATGTGTGTGCGTGTACAGTGTCTGGGTACACTCTCCCTGTGTTTGTGTTTTTGTTCACCGTGGCCCTGTTTGACGTGGATACACCAGCTGGCTTTATGAATAGCGCTGCAGTGTGCATGGCATGTTTGTGTATTAGAGTACCCAGACGTAGCTGACGCATTAGACCAATAATCTTTCTCACACACACTCATACACACACAGTTCACCAACGCTAATAAAGCCAGGAGCAAAATGCTTACATGCCTGCATATACACACACACACACACACACACGTGCCTACTTGCGCATGCTGGAGGAAGCGGGTTTTAAAGCAGTTACTTTCTGTTAACTCTTGCTCAACCTTAGCTCACAGAGAAACACAAACACACTTAAGCGATCACACTCAGTGTCCACAGATGCTAGTCACTGTTTACGGTTGTGTGGCTCTTCCCTTGGTCATTGAATTGGATCCTGTGTCATTTAAAAGAGACAGCCACCAGTCGCTTGAGCAGCAGAGCCCGTCAGGAGACGGTGTATGTCTGATAAATGCCCCTGCTGCTCCTCTCTCTGTCTCCCTCTCTCTCTCTCTCTCTCTCTCTGTGTGTCTCTGGGGCTGTGTTGGTGCAGAGTGTGCAGTCTCACGGGCAGGTCAGACAGGGGTGAGTTTTTTCCTTCCACATGCTTTCCTTCTGCCCCCCCCCCCCCCCTCCTTTCATGTGAGAATGGAGGGAGCTTTGTTATGTCTTTTCTTCAGATGAGAGAAAGGAAGGGTGGCTATATCCAGTACTCAAACATAGACTTGGAAGATGTGTGTGTCTGTGTGTGTGTCTGTGTGTGTGAACAATAATTGTGTGATAGTTTGTGCTCTGAATTAATTTTTGAGTCACCAAATGTCATCAGTTACAAATACACTGATCGGTTGAAAAACAGCTGCATATACCTGTCTGTACCTCTTCCAGTTCAATTCACAATTGTTGCTTCCTCGTTCTGGCTCTGTCCTCTGTAAACCTGTATGTTGTAAGTTAAGCTGTCAGAGAGATTTTTTTTTGTTTGTTTTTTGGTTTGTTTGTTTGTTATTCATCCTTAAAAGTTCCACCTGTACTTCTTTAAGTGCAGTTTTTCTTCTTTGTTGTCATAGTAACGGTTTTTAGCAGGGAAACAAGGGCCCAGGGTTTCCATAGTTACTTGATATGCAAGTGCATCTCTGCACATGAGTAAATGGTATTCCACAACCAGATCAGTCAGTCAATACTGCACAGTGTCCTCTGTTAAAAATCAGCAGGTTTCAGTGAATTGGTTACAGTAGAGTGACACACACACAGCATACAGTGAATTGGTTGCAGTAGAGTGACACACACACAGCATACAGTGAATTGGTTGCAGTAGAGTGACACACACACACAGCATACAGTGAATTGGTTACAGTAGAGTGACACACACACAGCATACAGTGAATTGGTTGCAGTAGAGTGACACACACACACAGCATACAGTGAATTGGTTGCAGTAGAGTGACACACACAGCATACAGTGAATTAGCTACAGTAGAGTGACACACACAGCATACAGTGAATTAGCTACAGTAGAGTGACACACACAGCATACAGTGAATTGGTTGCAGTAGAGTGACACACACACAGCATACAGTGAATTAGCTACAGTAGAATGACACACACACAGCATACAGTGAATTGGTTGCAGTAGAGTGACACACACAGCATACAGTGAATTGGTTACAGTAGAGTGACACACACACACAGCATACAGTGAATTGGTTACAGTAGAGTGACACACACACACAGCATACAGTGAATTGGTTACAGTAGAGTGACACACACACACAGCATACAGTGAATTAGCTACAGTAGAGTGACACACACACACACAGCATACAGTGAATTAGCTACAGTAGAGTGACACACACACACACAGCATACAGTGAATTAGCTACAGTAGAGTGACACACACAGCATACAGTGAATTGGCTACAGTAGAGTGACACACACAGCATACAGTGAATTGGTTGCAGTAGAGTGACACACACACACAGCATACAGTGAATTGGTTACAGTAGAGTGACACACACACACAGCATACAGTGAATTGGTTACAGTAGAGTGACACACACACACAGCATACAGTGAATTAGCTACAGTAGAGTGACACACACACACACAGCATACAGTGAATTAGCTACAGTAGAGTGACACACACAGCATACAGTGAATTGGCTACAGTAGAGTGACACACACAGCATACAGTGAATTGGTTGCAGTAGAGTGACACACACACACAGCATACAGTGAATTGGTTACAGTAGAGTGACACACACACACAGCATACAGTGAATTGGTTGCAGTAGAGTGACACACACACAGCATACAGTGAATTAGCTACAGTAGAGTGACACACACAGCATACAGTGAATTGGTTGCAGTAGAGTGACACACACACAGCATACAGTGAATTAGCTACAGTAGAGTGACACACACACACACAGCATACAGTGAATTGGTTGCAGTAGAATGACACACACACAGCATACAGTGAATTGGTTACAGTAGAGTGACACACACACACAGTATACAGTGAATTGGTTACAGTAGAGTGACACACACACACAGTATACAGTGAATTGGTTACAGTAGAGTGACACACACACACACAGCATACAGTGAATTGGTTGCAGTAGAGTGACACACACACAGCATACAGTGAATTAGCTGCAGTAGAGTGACACACACACACAGCATACAGTGAATTGGTTACAGTAGAGTGACACACACACAGCATACAGTGAATTGGTTACAGTAGAGTGACACACACACACAGCATACAGTGAATTGGTTGCAGTAGAGTGACACACACACACAGCATACAGTGAATTGGTTACAGTAGAGTGACACACACACACAGCATACAGTGAATTGGTTACAGTAGAGTGACACACACACAGCATACAGTGAATTGGTTACAGTAGAGTGACACACACACAGCATACAGTGAATTGGTTACAGTAGAGTGACACACACACACAGCATACAGTGAATTGGTTACAGTAGAGTGACACACACACACAGCATACAGTGAATTGGTTACAGTAGAGTGACACACACACAGCATACAGTGAATTAGTTGCAGTAGAGTGACACACACACACACAGCATACAGTGAATTGGTTGCAGTAGAGTGACACACACACAGCATACAGTGAATTGGTTACAGTAGAGTGACACACACAGCATACAGTGAATTAGCTACAGTAGAGTGACACACACAGCATACAGTGAATTGGTTGCAGTAGAGTGACACACACACACAGCATACAGTGAATTGGTTACAGTAGAGTGACACACACAGCATACAGTGAATTGGTTGCAGTAGAGTGACACACAAACAGCATACAGTGAATTGGTTGCAGTAGAGTGACACACACACACAGCATACAGTGAATTGGTTGCAGTAGAGTGACACACACACAGCATACAGTGAATTAGCTACAGTAGAGTGACACACACAGCATACAGTGAATTGGTTGCAGTAGAGTGACACACACACACAGCATACAGTGAATTGGTTGCAGTAGAGTGACACACACACAGCATACAGTGAATTAGCTACAGTAGAGTGACACACACAGCATACAGTGAATTGGTTGCAGTAGAGTGACACACACACACAGCATACAGTGAATTGGTTGCAGTAGAGTGACACGCACACAGCATACAGTGAATTGGTTGCAGTAGAATGACACACACACAGCATACAGTGAATTGGTTGCAGTAGAGTGACACACACACACAGCATACAGTGAATTGGTTGCAGTAGAGTGACACACACACACAGCATACAGTGAATTGGTTACAGTAGAGTGACACACACACAGCATACAGTGAATTAGCTACAGTAGAGTGACACACACAGCATACAGTGAATTGGTTACAGTAGAGTGACACACACAGCATACAGTGAATTGGTTGCAGTAGAGTGACACACACACACAGCATACAGTGAATTGGTTGCAGTAGAGTGACACACACACACAGCATACAGTGAATTAGCTACAGTAGAGTGACACACACAGCATACAGTGAATTGGTTACAGTAGAGTGACACACACAGCATACAGTGAATTGGTTGCAGTAGAGTGACACACAAACAGCATACAGTGAATTGGTTGCAGTAGAGTGACACACACACACACAGCATACAGTGAATTAGCTACAGTAGAGTGACACACACAGCATACAGTGAATTGGTTGCAGTAGAGTGACACACACACAGCATACAGTGAATTGGTTACAGTAGAGTGACACACACAGCATACAGTGAATTAGCTACAGTAGAGTGACACACAAACAGCATACAGTGAATTGGTTGCAGTAGAGTGACACACACACAGCATACAGTGAATTGGTTGCAGTAGAGTGACACACACAGCATACAGTGAATTGGTTGCAGTAGAGTGACGCACACACACAGCATACAGTGAATTGGTTGCAGTAGAGTGACACACACACACAGCATACAGTGAATTGGTTACAGTAGAGTGACACACACACAGCATACAGTGAATTAGCTACAGTAGAGTGACACACACAGCATACAGTGAATTGGTTACAGTAGAGTGACACACACAGCATACAGTGAATTGGTTACAGTAGAGTGACACACACACACAGCATACAGTGAATTAGCTACAGTAGAGTGACACACACAGCATACAGTGAATTGGTTGCAGTAGAGTGACACACACACACAGCATACAGTGAATTAGCTACAGTAGAGTGACACACACACAGCATACAGTGAATTGGTTGCAGTAGAATGACACACACACAGCATACAGTGAATTGGTTGCAGTAGAATGACACACACACAGCATACAGTGAATTGGTTGCAGTAGAGTGACACACACACACAGTATACAGTGAATTGGTTACAGTAGAGTGACACACACACACACAGCATACAGTGAATTGGTTGCAGTAGAGTGACACACACACAGCATACAGTGAATTGGTTGCAGTAGAGTGACACACACACAGCATACAGTGAATTGGTTGCAGTAGAGTGACACACACACAGCATACAGTGAATTAGCTACAGTAGAGTGACACACACAGCATACAGTGAATTGGTTGCAGTAGAGTGACACACACACAGCATACAGTGAATTGGTTGCAGTAGAGTGACACACACACAGCATACAGTGAATTGGTTGCAGTAGAGTGACACACACACAGCATACAGTGAATTGGTTGCAGTAGAGTGACACACACAGCATACAGTGAATTGGTTACAGTAGAGTGACACACACACAGCATACAGTGAATTGGTTGCAGTAGAGTGACACACACACAGCATACAGTGAATTGGTTACAGTAGAGTGACACACACACAGCATACAGTGAATTGGTTGCAGTAGAGTGACACACACACAGCATACAGTGAATTAGCTACAGTAGAGTGACACACACAGCATACAGTGAATTGGTTGAAGTAGAGTGACACACACAGCATACAGTGAATTGGTTACAGTAGAGTGACACACACACACAGCATACAGTGAATTGGTTACAGTAGAGTGACACACACACAGCATACAGTGAATTAGCTACAGTAGAGTGACACACACAGCATACAGTGAATTGGTTGCAGTAGAGTGACACACACACAGCATACAGTGAATTAGCTACAGTAGAATGACACACACACAGCATACAGTGAATTGGTTGCAGTAGAGTGACACACACAGCATACAGTGAATTGGTTACAGTAGAGTGACACACACACACAGCATACAGTGAATTGGTTACAGTAGAGTGACACACACACACAGCATACAGTGAATTGGTTACAGTAGAGTGACACACACACAGCATACAGTGAATTAGCTACAGTAGAGTGACACACACACACACAGCATACAGTGAATTAGCTACAGTAGAGTGACACACACACACACAGCATACAGTGAATTAGCTACAGTAGAGTGACACACACAGCATACAGTGAATTGGCTACAGTAGAGTGACACACACAGCATACAGTGAATTGGTTGCAGTAGAGTGACACACACACACAGCATACAGTGAATTGGTTACAGTAGAGTGACACACACACACAGCATACAGTGAATTGGTTACAGTAGAGTGACACACACACACAGCATACAGTGAATTGGTTACAGTAGAGTGACACACACACACAGCATACAGTGAATTAGCTACAGTAGAGTGACACACACACACAGCATACAGTGAATTAGCTACAGTAGAGTGACACACACAGCATACAGTGAATTAGCTACAGTAGAGTGACACACACAGCATACAGTGAATTGGCTACAGTAGAGTGACACACACAGCATACAGTGAATTGGTTGCAGTAGAGTGACACACACACACAGCATACAGTGAATTGGTTACAGTAGAGTGACACACACACACAGCATACAGTGAATTGGTTGCAGTAGAGTGACACACACACAGCATACAGTGAATTAGCTACAGTAGAGTGACACACACAGCATACAGTGAATTGGTTGCAGTAGAGTGACACACACACAGCATACAGTGAATTAGCTACAGTAGAGTGACACACACACACACAGCATACAGTGAATTGGTTGCAGTAGAATGACACACACACAGCATACAGTGAATTGGTTACAGTAGAGTGACACACACACACAGTATACAGTGAATTGGTTACAGTAGAGTGACACACACACACAGTATACAGTGAATTGGTTACAGTAGAGTGACACACACACACACAGCATACAGTGAATTGGTTGCAGTAGAGTGACACACACACAGCATACAGTGAATTAGCTGCAGTAGAGTGACACACACACACAGCATACAGTGAATTGGTTACAGTAGAGTGACACACACACAGCATACAGTGAATTGGTTACAGTAGAGTGACACACACACACAGCATACAGTGAATTGGTTGCAGTAGAGTGACACACACACACAGCATACAGTGAATTGGTTACAGTAGAGTGACACACACACACAGCATACAGTGAATTGGTTACAGTAGAGTGACACACACACAGCATACAGTGAATTGGTTACAGTAGAGTGACACACACACAGCATACAGTGAATTGGTTACAGTAGAGTGACACACACACACAGCATACAGTGAATTGGTTACAGTAGAGTGACACACACACAGCATACAGTGAATTGGTTACAGTAGAGTGACACACACACAGCATACAGTGAATTGGTTGCAGTAGAGTGACACACACACACACAGCATACAGTGAATTGGTTGCAGTAGAGTGACACACACACAGCATACAGTGAATTGGTTACAGTAGAGTGACACACACAGCATACAGTGAATTAGCTACAGTAGAGTGACACACACAGCATACAGTGAATTGGTTGCAGTAGAGTGACACACACACACAGCATACAGTGAATTGGTTACAGTAGAGTGACACACACAGCATACAGTGAATTGGTTGCAGTAGAGTGACACACAAACAGCATACAGTGAATTGGTTGCAGTAGAGTGACACACACACACAGCATACAGTGAATTGGTTGCAGTAGAGTGACACACACACAGCATACAGTGAATTAGCTACAGTAGAGTGACACACACAGCATACAGTGAATTGGTTGCAGTAGAGTGACACACACACACAGCATACAGTGAATTGGTTGCAGTAGAGTGACACACACACAGCATACAGTGAATTAGCTACAGTAGAGTGACACACACAGCATACAGTGAATTGGTTGCAGTAGAGTGACACACACACACAGCATACAGTGAATTGGTTGCAGTAGAGTGACACACACACAGCATACAGTGAATTGGTTGCAGTAGAATGACACACACACAGCATACAGTGAATTGGTTGCAGTAGAGTGACACACACACACAGCATACAGTGAATTGGTTGCAGTAGAGTGACACACACACACAGCATACAGTGAATTGGTTACAGTAGAGTGACACACACACAGCATACAGTGAATTAGCTACAGTAGAGTGACACACACAGCATACAGTGAATTGGTTACAGTAGAGTGACACACACAGCATACAGTGAATTGGTTGCAGTAGAGTGACACACACACACAGCATACAGTGAATTGGTTGCAGTAGAGTGACACACACACACAGCATACAGTGAATTAGCTACAGTAGAGTGACACACACAGCATACAGTGAATTGGTTACAGTAGAGTGACACACACAGCATACAGTGAATTGGTTGCAGTAGAGTGACACACAAACAGCATACAGTGAATTGGTTGCAGTAGAGTGACACACACACACACAGCATACAGTGAATTAGCTACAGTAGAGTGACACACACAGCATACAGTGAATTGGTTGCAGTAGAGTGACACACACACAGCATACAGTGAATTGGTTACAGTAGAGTGACACACACAGCATACAGTGAATTAGCTACAGTAGAGTGACACACAAACAGCATACAGTGAATTGGTTGCAGTAGAGTGACACACACACAGCATACAGTGAATTGGTTGCAGTAGAGTGACACACACAGCATACAGTGAATTGGTTGCAGTAGAGTGACGCACACACACAGCATACAGTGAATTGGTTGCAGTAGAGTGACACACACACACAGCATACAGTGAATTGGTTACAGTAGAGTGACACACACACAGCATACAGTGAATTAGCTACAGTAGAGTGACACACACAGCATACAGTGAATTGGTTACAGTAGAGTGACACACACAGCATACAGTGAATTGGTTACAGTAGAGTGACACACACACACAGCATACAGTGAATTAGCTACAGTAGAGTGACACACACAGCATACAGTGAATTGGTTGCAGTAGAGTGACACACACACACAGCATACAGTGAATTAGCTACAGTAGAGTGACACACACACAGCATACAGTGAATTGGTTGCAGTAGAATGACACACACACAGCATACAGTGAATTGGTTGCAGTAGAGTGACACACACAGCATACAGTGAATTGGTTGCAGTAGAGTGACACACACACACAGTATACAGTGAATTGGTTACAGTAGAGTGACACACACACACACAGCATACAGTGAATTGGTTGCAGTAGAGTGACACACACACAGCATACAGTGAATTGGTTGCAGTAGAGTGACACACACACAGCATACAGTGAATTGGTTGCAGTAGAGTGACACACACACAGCATACAGTGAATTGGTTGCAGTAGAGTGACACACACACACAGCATACAGTGAATTGGTTGCAGTAGAGTGACACACACACAGCATACAGTGAATTGGTTGAAGTAGAGTGACACACACAGCATACAGTGAATTGGTTACAGTAGAGTGACACACACACACAGCATACAGTGAATTGGTTGCAGTAGAGTGACACACACACAGCATACAGTGAATTAGCTACAGTAGAATGACACACACACAGCATACAGTGAATTGGTTGCAGTAGAGTGACGCACACACACAGCATACAGTGAATTAGCTACAGTAGAGTGACACACACACACAGCATACAGTGAATTGGTTGCAGTAGAGTGACACACACACAGCATACAGTGAATTAGCTACAGTAGAGTGACACACACAGCATACAGTGAATTGGTTACAGTAGAGTGACACACACACACAGCATACAGTGAATTGGTTACAGTAGAGTGACACACACACAGCATACAGTGAATTAGCTACAGTAGAGTGACACACACAGCATACAGTGAATTGATTGCAGTAGAGTGACACACAAACAGCATACAGTGAATTGGTTGCAGTAGAGTGACACACACACACAGCATACAGTGAATTGGTTGCAGTAGAGTGACACACACAGCATACAGTGAATTGGTTGCAGTAGAGTGACACACACACAGCATACAGTGAATTGGTTACAGTAGAGTGACACACACACAGCATACAGTGAATTAGCTACAGTAGAGTGA
>NC_044509.1:2400733-2403233 GCF_902362185.1 Chanos chanos | reverse complement strand
ACAACCCATACCTCTGACACTGTGAGAAGTACAGCACAGTACAGAAACTTTGGAGGGAAATTCGTTTAACTGAAAATGAAATGATTAACAAAGAAGAATGAGGAGCTGAGGAGGCTCGGGAGAAGAAGAGGAGGAAGGAGTTAGGCTCCTTTCTTCAGGAGCAGGCAAAAGAGGCTCTTATAAGAGCCCCGTTACGCGACAGCAAAGGACAGGGACGCCCCAAACTCCTTCCTCTGCAATTCAGAGAAGAGAGAAAGCAAGGCCACAGACACAGATGCTCTGTCTTCGAGACGCCCGTGGGAATCTGGCGCCGGATCCAGTGGCGATGAAGACGATTGCTGTGGGTTTTTTATGCACATTTATGCACTGAGAGCGATTGTGACTCATCACGTGTCGAGGAGATGCTACATGGTCGAGCCAAATCCGAGATCAGCTCGAGCTGATCCGTTAAATTCAGACATTGAACTTCAGGAGCCGACCACAACCGTCCAACAGCTTTCTTCTGAACATGCACCTGGCATCGCTGGGCTGCCAGCAGGATTTGATTGGCCGTTCTAATGGGGCAGGACTTATTTGATGTTCTTAAAGTTTCTTTTAATTCTGGTCTTTTACCCACTAGCTGTACGAGAGCAGTGTTGCCTCCTCTCCCAAAGAAAGGAGGTCTTGGGCTTTTAAAAAAACTGAAGGCCTGTGTTCTTATTGTGCACTGATTTTAAGATACTTTCCAAATGTCTGTCTTAATGGCTGAAGGATTATATGCTGGAATATGGTGATCAATCTTGTTGTGTGCCTGAACGCAGCTATGGACAACACATTCCCTCTCCGTGACGTGACTCAGCTGTGCTGTCTCAACTACATGACTTGGGAATGTTGTCTATAGACAAGGAGAAAGCATTTGATAGAGTTGACCACACCTGTCTTTTTAAATGTTTTGGGACTTTTAGGTCTTGGGGGCAGGTTTGCGGCATGGGTAAAACGGCTATACGCAGGGGTCTCAGTGATGCTAAAGGTTGGTGGCGGGTTTAGCTCTTCAGTATTGGTCAACGGGGGCATTAGACTGGGTTGTCCTGTTTCGGGGCAGTTGTACAGTGTGGCCAAAGAGCGAGCCCCTGTTGTGCAGGTTAAGGGCTGAGTCACAGGGTCTGTCAGTGCAGGGATCGCGGCCTACAGCGCTCTCAGTGTATGCTGATGACGTTACTGTTTTCATTAGAAGAGAAGAGGATATACAGCAGGAATTTGTTGATTTATGAAAAGGCTTCCTCGGCAAAAGTGAATTGGGGCAAGTCAGAGGGTTTTATTATGGGACAGTGACATGGGGGGGGGGGCGCAGCAGGATTACCAGGCGGCCTGCAGGGGGAGAGAGCAGGCATGAAATGTCTGGGAGTCTGTTTAGGCAGCAAGAGGTGTCAGGATAAGAGCCGGGAGGGAACAGGGGAAAAGGTGTGAGGAGAGTCGTCCAAATGGACCTGGGTCCTGCCTCAGCGGTCCTATAGGGAGGAGAGTTCTGGTCGCCAGCAACCCGATTGCTTCCATGCTGTGGCACAGGCTTATGGCACTGGAACCACCAGTCTCTCTGGTGGGAGAGATTCAGAGAAAACTGGTGAATTTCTTCTCGTCAGGGGAGCACTCGACCAGGGCTCCTGCCCTCCATTTACCAACACAGGACAGAGCACAAGGCCTCATTGTCTTACACAAGCATATAATGGCCTTCTGGTCGCGGGCACCACAGTGGCTCTTGTACTAAGAGGGTCTGGTGTGGACTGGCACAGCGTAACGCACTGTAAAGGTGTGTAGAGGACACAGAGGGGTACGACACACACGCTTGTTTTTATGAAAACTAAGAGTGACGGACCACCCCTTTTTATCAGTCTGTTTAAAAACGAATAGAGATGCATCCCAGTATCTGAACATCTATTTATCTACCTCCATCTTAGAAACGTAATGCATGCCAGGAGAATTAATGGGCTTTTTCAGACATTAATATTTCATGGTTTTTGCCATACATCTTCACAGACACAGAAATGGGGGCTTCATCTGTTCGGGCGGTGTCTTATGCTGTGTATTGGGATAGGGACATTTTTAGGGAACTGATGTGTTTATATGAGAATCCCAAAATTTGACTGCAGCCAATAGCAGACCAGCCTTCCTTATGTACATAAACTTCTATACCCCCAACCCACTCCACCCCTCCCCTCTCTCTTCTCTTTTTCCTCTTCTCTTTCATCTCTGTAACGTATGTTCTTGTTCTCTCTCTCTCTCTCTCTCCCAGCCTTTCATTTGAATGCTAATGTGTGGGTTCAGCTGCCCGGCAGAAGCGTTCTTTTCTCTGTGTTGTGTTCCAAAGAGATGCCCGTTACCATGTGGATGTGTCAGTGTGCCACCAAAGACACCTGTGGTTGACTTCATACACACACACACACACACACACAGAGAGGGAGAGAGAGAGAGAGTTGCCAGGCTGTATACCACTCAATAGACTGACTCAGAGTCTCCGTCATTA
>NC_044509.1:2355733-2395733 GCF_902362185.1 Chanos chanos | reverse complement strand
CTGATCATGTGTATGCATGCGTACGTGTGTGCTAGGATGAGACCCAGAGCAGTTCTGGATACAGATCAGTATCTGTAAATTTGATGTTTTTCACTTAGGTCCTGTTAACACCTTGCATTAAGATCTGATTTGGTGATCCGATCACAAGTGGACAGCTCAAAAGTACAGGTGTAAACGCATCCAATGCGCATTGAGGTCGCATCGAGATCCGATCACTCAGACCACATTCGGAGGTGGTCTGGACCGCATATGACCACAGTCTTATAGCAGTGTAAACGCGAACACGACCACATTGAACGACCGCCTACTCAACTGAAGCTCTCTGCTTACGCGGAAGTAGGAACTCATTAGCCTAAGCACACATTCGCTCATATTAAAGTGGACAACAAGTAACAACAGGCAAAATGGATATTGTTTTGATTTCTTCTTCTTCTTCTTCTTCTTCTTATGTCCCACAGACTAGGCACGGGAAGTGCATTAATGCCTTCCGCCCATTAAAAACAACGACGTTTAATGTGAAAAAGTTTAATGTGGCTTAAGGTTCCAAAACTGCAATCAATGATCACCAAATTTCTCTCGGACATCTCTTGTCAGGAACGCCTCCTCCTGTCAAAAAATCCAAATCGAGTACGGTCGTTACCTCAAACGTTTTCCTCTCCATGGACGCCCATTTTAACCAAACAGCTTGACGTGCCTTTAGGTCCCAAAAACAGCGATCCGTGATCACCAAATGTGTCCGACATCTCACATGTCATAAGCACTATCCCCAATCAAAAAAACAAAAGTGAAATTCAGTGAAAGGGGTGACATGTTGGAAGTGATTTACGTGTTTATTTGCATATAGAGCGGGGAAGTGAGATCCGATCTCAAGTGGTCACTCGAGACACGGATTCTAAAGCCAGGTGTAAACGGATGTACTTAGAGCTGTCCACTTGTGATCGAATCGCCAAAATCGGATCTTAATGCAAGGTGTAAACAGGGCCTTAAAGATGGCATAATTTAAGTCACGAAAGGCGCTAAGTGTATTCTTGGGTTATCCATATGGGGCTATCCTCAGCAGCAGCGAGTGGTTTCCTAGTGCGGAGAACTCCAAGTATCCGTGATCAATATCCATCTGAGAACAGACAGAGCACAATAAGGTTAACCACATTTGCCCAGCATTCTCTCACTGCACCTCTCCATCTATCTATCTTCCACTAACTCTGCTTCTGTTTCTCTCTCTGTCATCTATTTTTCTTCTTCTGTCTTCCTATTGTCTTTTACTTTCATGGTCTTTTTTTCTGTACCTTCTGATTTAGTTGTGTGTGTCTCTCTCTCTCATTCTCCCCTGCCTTTGTTTTAGGAGGGAGATGCATTGAATTCCATGGAAAAAGTCTGTCGCCAGCTGACATACCATCTGAGTCCTCACCCCCGGTGGAAGAGGCATGGTCTGCTGAAGGACAAGACCCAGGTCAGGTCAGTGTTGTGCTGAGTTAAACACTGCAGTCATGTCAGTGCTTGTGCTGAGTTAAACACTACGGTCAGGTCAGGTCAGTGTTTCTGCTGAGTTAAACACTGCGGTCAGGTCAGTGTTTGTGCTGAGTTAAACACTGCAGTCAGGTCAGTGTTGTGCTGAGTTAAACACTGCAGTCAGTCAGGTCAGTGTTGTGCTGAGTTAAACACTGCAGTCAGTCAGGTCTGTGTTTGTGCTGAGTTAAACACTGCAGTCAGGTCAGTGTTGTGCTGAGTTAAACACTGCAGTCAGTCAGGTCAGTGTTGTGCTGAGTTAAACACTGCAGTCAGTCAGGTCAGTGTTTGTGCTGAGTTAAACACTGCAGTCAGTCAGGTCAGTGTTTGTGCTGAGTTAAACACTGCAGTCAGGTCAGTGTTTGTGCTGAGCTAAACACTGCAGTCAGGTCAGGTCAGTGTTTGTGCTGAGTTAAACACTGCAGTCAGTCAGGTCAGTGTTTGTGCTGAGTTAAACACTGCAGTCAGTCAGGTCAGTGTTTGTGCTGAGTTAAACACTGCAGTCAGGTCAGTGTTTGTGCTGAGTTAAACACTGCAGTCAGGTCAGTGTTTGTGCTGAGCTAAACACTGCAGTCAGGTCAGGTCAGTGTTTGTGCTGAGTTAAACACTGCAGTCAGGTCAGTGTTTGTGCTGAGTTAAACATTGCTGTGAGCTCCAGATCCCTCATCACCCGCTGATTGCACAAACAAGCCTAAGTATTTACTGGTAAATGACACTGATAATATTATGAAGAGTGATATAATAACTGGTTTACGATGCCCAAAGTGCACATGATTCACAAAGCATGCACTGTGTTTATGAGAGCACTGGTTCTGTGTTGTCAAGAGTACGGCACACTCTCTCTGTCATTTACCTCTTCATCACAGGCAATACTGAACAGTTCCCAAACCACAATGGCTGTTTTTTAACATTCATCATCTCACCCTGACTGACTTTAACACTTCTACCTCTCCTCCCTCTGTCTCACACACCCTCTGTCTCATACACACACACACACACACACACACACACACACACACACACACACACGCACACTCTGCTGTTTCATTAGCTAGTTTTGGCATCCATTGTATTGCAGCTGTTTCCCTGTGGATGGCACTTACAGAAACAGAACTAACTTTTCTCTCTTCTCACACACACGCACACACACACACACAGACACACCCCAAACAAACTTGTGATATCACTTTCACACAGAAAGTAAATGATGTAAATTATGTCCGTTGTTAAGGTGTGCTTGTGTTTGCATTTATGTGAAACATATGGCCAGGCCACTGTGTGCATGCGTGTGTGCATGCGTGTGTGTGCGTATGTGTGTGTGTGTGCGTGTGCACGTGTCTGTGTTGTGCTGGTGTGAGTCAGTTGCTGTGTGTCAACCTCCCCCTGTCTTTGCGTGTGTGTGAGCGTGTGCGCGTGTCTGTATTGTGCTGGTGTGAGTCAGTTGCCGTGTCAACCTCCCCCTGTCTTTGCGTGTGTGTGAGCGTGTGCGTATTTGCCTCTGATGCGAGGTGTTCACGGAGCAGACGGATCAGAGCCCCTGACTGGCTTTGGAACATTACTGCCATTCTGCACCACAGAGACAGACAAGCCAGAGCAGCAGCCTGTGCAGAGAACAGTGCTTCATATACTCTAGACAACAATCTGTACGCTCTAACTTATTCTCTCTGTTTACCACTCTCTGTCCCCCCTGTCACGCGCTCCTCTTTCCCCTCAACCACTCCTCTCACACATGCCACGCACCCCAAACGGACATTACGGAGAGCACATTGCTTCACTTTGATTAGATATTCTTGGACATTCTGTGTGTGTGTGTGTGTGTAAGATGCATGAGGACACCCCCCCCCAGCCCCTGTATTTCCAAACTGACCAGTGTGCCTGTGGGCATAGAGAGGTCGAGACCTGGCATGTTCTAGAACACTTCTGCCAATGGAATTCGACATGTCCTTAGTGACTGTTACTCTTGGTGACTAGGAATGATCAGTAAGGAATATGAGAAATCCACATGGTATTAGTGTCACTATATATCTCTCAGTCTCTTAAATGCATGTGTCTGTGTCTGTTTGCTGCTTCTCTAAGTACTGCGCATTTGTCTGTGTGCCTGTATAATTTCAACTTTTACATTCCAAATATTTTGGACTGGACTTGTGAAGATTTTCAGTGTACTTGAAAAACAGTTAAACTGGTAACCTCCAGCTACGATTGGTAAAAATGGAAAATATGTATTGACAAAGAAATCCATATGTCACTCATGAAATGTCTGATACAAATGAACGGTATTAATGACTGCATTTCCGCTCTGAGAGCTGTGTATTTCACCCTAATACTTGTCTCTTCTTCCTGACTGCCACTTTATTTCTGACTGCTGTGTTCTCTTTTCCGGAATGTCCCCGATCAGCTGAGTGTTTCTGTGAAACTGAACATTTCCTCGTTAGGGTGCAATTAGAGAGAGAGAGAGAGAGAGAGAGAGAGAGAGAGAGAGAGATGGGGGGGGCTTGATACTTAGAGAGAGAGAGGAGCATGTTTTTGCCTTGTCTCTCTCTCTTTCTCTTCCTGTCATCCGAGGTGTTGTGAACGTATGAGTGGAAAAAAAATCTGGGTGTCTTGTGGTTTTTGGTTTAAAGAAGCTGTACAGAGCTACAGACTTCTCTAAGAGGAACAGTCCATCCTAAAGACAACCCAAATGTGTGTGTGTGTGTCTGTGTGTGCGCGTGCGCGTGCATATGTGTGTATGTGTATGTGAATGTGTATGTGCCCTGACAGTATGCCTCTCTCTCTCTCCCTCTATAATTACACAGACATAGGGGCTCATAGATCACGTGGAGAGTCAAACCAGCACACTGTCACTGAGTTAATATTGATCAGCACCCCGACAAGTCACCATTTCCGGAGTTTACTGTCAATCTTCTCAACTGTGGGAAAAGCATAGGACCATACTCTTCTGTCTATGTGCATGAGAGAGAAAGAGAGAGAGAGAGAGTGAGTTAATTACTGTCTACTGTCTGGATCTGGAGGTGTACTTGTGTGTAACAGTTGTGTGTGTGTGTGTGTGTGTGTGAGAGAGAGAGAGAGAGTTTCTGCCTCTTTGTTAGATAACAGGCTGTAGACAGGTTACACTATGTTGTCTGCTGTCAGTAGTGGCAGAGGTACAATTCAAACAGACGAGACAGTTTCCCTGACTGCTCCTCAGTCTGACTGATTTCCCTCCTCTTACAGGAGAGCACTGAACCACATGGCCTTACAGAGGCATGCCTTTCCATCCATCCATCCATCCATCCATCCACCCATCCATCTTTCTTTCTCTTTATTTTCCTGTTCCCCGCACCCTCTGTTTTTCACGGTGGCTGTTTCTCATTCTTGGACCTCTTAACAAGTTCAAAGATAAATAAGTGTGTATCAGATTAAAGCTTAAATGAGACTGCTTTGATCCTGAGAGGGACTCTGTGTGTGTGTGTGTGTGTGTGTGTGTGTGTGTGTGTGTGTGTGTGTGTGTGTGTGAGAGAGAGAGAGAGAGAGCGAGAGAGAGAGAGAGAGAGAGAGAGAGAGAGAGAGAGACTGAACTTTTACATTTAGAGTTTTTACATAGAAAGAGAATTACTGGGATGACTCTTGTTTCATATTCACCACACACTTTCTCTCTGTCTCTATCTCTCTGTCTGTCTCTTGCTTTCTTCGTGATAAACAGTCACACTGTTCTCTCTTTCTCTCCTTTTTTTTGTCCTCTGCAGTCTGAGGGCTGTGTTGTCAGCTGCTCCGGTAGCTGGGAGGGTAAACCTGTCAGACTCGTTTCATCCATCCAGTATACTTCTCTTATTCCTGCCCTCCCTTTTTCCTTTCTTCTTTACATTCTCTCTCTTTTTCGTCTTTCTTTTTTCAATTTGATATACATTATTAATGTAGACTCTCTCTCTCTCTCTCTCTCTCTCTCGTTTTCCGGTTCCTGTAGTCTGAAAGCTGTGCTGTCGGTCACACCGGTGGGCGGGATGGTTGATTTGTCTGGAATTCCTCTCTCATCGCGGGACATGGAACGCCTGGTGTCCCACCTCAGTCGGAACGCTGCCAAGGTTCAGAACCTAGAACTTGGTTTCACCGAGCTGACGGACGAGTCCCTTCTCCTGCTGCTGCCCACCCTGGCGTCTCTGCCCCGCCTGGAGAGCCTGGCGCTCAACGGGAACCACCTGACCCGTGCCATCCTGCGCCAACTCACCGACACCCTCAAAGACCCCGCCAGCTTCCCTGCCCTGGCATGGATCGACCTGGGCAACAACGTGGACATCTTCTCCTTGCCCCAGCCCTTTCTGCTGAGCCTACGCAAACGCTGCCCCAAGCAGGGCAACCTCCCCACCATCCAGGAGCAAGGGGAGGCTCAGGCCAGTGAGTCCGAGAGCAGAGCACCAGGGCTGGGGAGCAGGACTGGAACCTCAGGGGCGTCGGATAAACCTGCCGCCAGCGGAGGTGCTTGTTTAGAGGAGGTCAGTGAGGAGACGCAGGATGGCTCGGGGGGATGAGGAGGGCAGGGTTTAATGTTGTGACTAAGAACCAATGGGAATAAATTTAAAAAGCTTTTCAGTAAATAACATTTTTTTTTTTTTTTAGGACACTTGTAGACTAAAGGACGAAAACATCCTGTTGACCAGCCACACTCCAGTGTATTCATTTTATCTCTAGTCTGTGAAATGTTTGCACATAGGAAGTTTACATGGGAAAAAAAATTTGCTTGTTGTTATAACTCCTTTATAGTTTTAATTATAAAATGTCCATGTACTGCCAAAAAGAGAAATGTCAAAATACAAAATAATAGGACTTGAATTTTCCATCTTATCTTTTTTCTTTTCTTTTTTTTTGATGCCCCACCCTCTGAGAAGAAGTCAGAGCGAGAGAGTGCACAGAAACGGTTTTTACTGAATGTACACGTCTAACCTTTAAAGACGCTCGCATCATTGCCTAAAGAATTCTGTCAGATAACAACGTGACGTTGACTGGAGAGACATGTATGTCTGCAGTGGTTTGTGTGTGTGTGTATTCACAGGGAAATGAAGATGTAACCAAAGGCATTCCGCACGTACGCATGTCCACGCGCACACACACACAGACACACACACACACACACACACACACACACACACAGACACACAAACACACACACATCCCCTTTGGTTTAAATAGATTTTTTCTGTTTTTCATTTGACTTTTTCATGACTGCACAACTGTAGGATGCCCATACGTTGCAGGGTTTCTCATTAAAGATGAAGGTAATTCTATGGAGGAGTATGGCTATATGATGAAATTGAAATCCAGTCAACTGAAAACTGAAAGCAGTTCCACATTTCTTTCTTTCTTTTTTTTTTTTTTTGTTTTCAAAAGATGAAACATAAGGGCAGTGTCATTCAACAGGACCACTTTGTTTTTCTTTCTTTCTTTCTTTCTTTCTTTCTTTCTTTCTTTCTTTCTTTCTTTCTTTCTTTCATTAATTCATCACTCTCATTGTAACACCACACCCACAAGTGCATGATTCTTGTTTTCGAAGATGTTGTTTGCAGATTGCTTGTCATCCATTTTGGGAAGAATAAACTACCAGTTCATTGTTTTCATCTGAGATTATCTAGTGCGAAGATGTTACCTGCCACATGTGTGCAGTCACATGGAACGAGTCAGGGAAGAGAGAGTGAGAGAGAGAGAGAAAGAGAGAGAGAGAGCGAGAGAGAGAGAGAAAGAGAGAGAAAGAGAGAGAGATCGTTTCTTTCTCTTCCTCAGCACACCATACTGTTAAGCTTCTGTGACAGACAGTTCCAAAAGCTGTTCAGGGAATATCCTCCGCTGCAGGCACGCATGACAGAAAATCCTTTTGGTAAGTGATGAGTGTCTAAAAGCAGAGGTGCTCTACCGATTTGTCTCTAAATCCCCGGGCAAACGTTAACAAGCGTTTCAGCGTTCCACCGCACAGCCAGAGATCACTGGTCTGCTGAATGTAATTATGCTTACAAATATCGTTTTAGTTTGGCTTCCGGATGGGAGTACGCCTATGATTCTTTTACCTTTGGTAGATTAGTTTATCAGAAGCCATTGAATACATAAACAAATGTAAGTGAAGTGACCTTTAAATAAGGTCACAATACGCTTTGATCACAAAGTTCACAAAGATTCGAGATGTTATTTGATTTCTAAGGAAACCTAAGGATTTAAACAAACTCACATATCCATGAGACTACAATTCAAGTGAGAAGTGTAGATGTGAGAGCCTTTGATTTTCGAGCACAAATATTGATCTTGTATAAGACTGCCCTCTAGCGATTAAACATGCAAACTGCAAGCGTCATTAGCATCTTACATCTGCAGTAATCATCTGCATTGTGTAACGAATTGCTCCATATCTGGTTGTGGTCACAGTGGTTGCTAACCAACTTGTTCGCAGTGTCTTCCACTGATTCATTTCGTTACCAATGGTAAACCGGGGCATTTCCCGACCTTCTTCTCATGGACGGGCGCGTCCACCTGGAATTCCCATCTTTATCCCGAATAGCTACCTCACATCCGGTAAGTGAGGTCAAAATTTCTCTCAACGTCCGCCATTTCAGTTTCTGAGTTAGAGGTAGGCTGGAACAATTGGGGTGATTTTTTTTTTGTTTTACAGATATATTGTGGGAAAAAATAAAGTTTGATGAGTTGAAATAAAGTTATCTCCGTTTTGGAGGTATTGTTTTTTGGCGGAGAGCGCACAGAGCGAATTGAAACAGCAGAGAAAAGGCTTGAAGAGACACATATACTATTTTTTTTCTGGACGTGTTTCCCTGTGAGCCCAAAGTTTTTGTATGAGTTGAGTCCTGTTCACGGATTAAAGGGAGAGGCGAAGGGAAAGGCCTCAAAGCCTCGGTGCGGAGTTATAAGTCATGGCCGGGAATTTTGACGCCGAGGACCGCGCTAGCTGGTTTTGGGGACGATTGAGCCGACAAGAAGCCGTGTCCCTTTTGCAGGGTCAGAGGCATGGGGTGTTTTTAGTTAGAGACTCCATTACCAGCCCGGGAGACTATGTGTTGTCTGTTTCAGAAAACTCAAAAGTCTCCCATTATATAATCAACAGCATAAGCAACAACCGCCAGTCCGGATCAGGTATGTGATTTCGGATATCATAATCGTTATATGATTTCGCGCACTTTTTAGAGAAAACGAGAATGAAACGTTTAAAATGAAGGTAGAGCCGACAGCCGACTACCACACATACCATACATTTATAAAGCCCTGGTTTTAACTGAAATTGGATCACATATCCCTAGTCAGTGTAGCTTAGTTCCGCTTGCTGTATCTCTTGTCAGTTTTCGTTTATAATACAGCCAGTGTATGTTCATTATACTTTGTATGAGTATTACTCTTATCATTAACATCATCTCTACGCTTCATGCTTCTTGTTGTGTTAGCCACTGGTTTGTCCTTTTGTAAGTTCTACTGTTCAGAACAGTGGCAACATTGTCACTGATTGTCATACCAGTGGAGCTCTGTATTGAATGTATTGTGTATAAATAAGCTTGTTGAAAGGAGACGTCTTGCTTGGCGACTATTGTTGTAGACTTGTGACACCCTCCTCCAAGAGTCGGTATGAAAGTCAGCTAGGTTTGGATAGTTAGCATAGTTTAGCTTGCCCGCGTTTCTGCTGTGTTAGCCAACGCTAGCCATGCTAGCATATCCATGCCTTGGTAGAATCGGCAGAGCGGTGACTGACTCCAGACACTGCAGTTGAAACAATTGTTGCTTTGTTTTTTCGCTTATTGCCCACAGGTCATTTAAATTGTTCTGTTGAACGTCTTTCGCGGCAACACACAACACTCACTTAGTTTTCGTACATAATTATGAATGTAATTAGTGCTGACTAGTTCAGTAAAACGGTGTTGGGTCTATCTTAGCATAAACTGTGCAGCCAGGTACCGTAGCTTAGCCAGGGCAACACTAGCTTGTCAGCAGTTTGAATCGCTCTATTTGTAGCATAGTTGTCCCGGTACTGGTGCTGAAGAACCTACTCACTGTAAGGCTATATTTGTTAAGAGATCTTGAGCATCGGACATACATTTGATTCAGCATATGTAAAATACGTGTTACCGTAACGCCTTATCGCTGTCGCTTTGCAGGCTAGATGAGCTGGCTAGCGGACTGGACTCGCAGAGGGCTGAACCTAAATGAAATATCAGATACTAATATGTTTTGTGTGTAGCGTTGGGGCTTGCCATGTATTGCCTCATGACGTCATAGCGACACTTAGTAACACATTTCTATCTGAATTACGGGTTAAATTTAAGTGTGATAAGACTTGCTATAAACTAGCAGAGTATTCATCTGCTGCGTACGGTCCACTCCCCCTCGACCCGACGTGGCTGTTTAGAGGGGTGTGGCCGTTAGGTGGCTAACTCTTACTTTGCACCCCTATGCAAGTTGGCGCTTTCTTCATATTTTTCCTTTTACAGAAAGAACTAGAACAGTCGAAACGTTTTCTGTCGAACTACGGGTAGTACTGGAAAAAATTCTAGAATTCGCTTAATATTGAGTATGTTCTTTTTCCATGTATATTAATATGAGTCATTCAGCCTTTTTTCCACGATTAGGCAACAAGCAATGACACACTGAACTATGATATACACAGGAAATCTTATCACCTTTAACAGTGTCTGATCTTTGATGATATGTGTAGTTGGGTGGGAGAGTTGCGGCGGTAGCAGTAGCCTAATATTTACAGACTTTGAGTAGGTGAACGCACTCGCAGATTGTGTCGAGAATGAATGGGCAGGACCGGCAGAGTGACAGAATGACTGTTCACTGTGGTGTGCATGGAATGCCTGTGATCCTGCCCCTCTGTCTGCTACACGCATTCTCTCTCACACATAGTTACACACACTCACATGGACTGTGACACAGTCAGTCCTAGTAACAACTCTGTCTGTTACGGGCATTCTCTCTCTCTCGCACAGAGTTACACGCCCTCACATGCACTGTGACAAAAACAGCCCTAGTAGCAAATTTCCTTCTTTTTTTTTTTTTTACGCGACAAGTCTCCTGTTAGAACCGTAAATGAGGGGGTTTTTGTTTTTACCACTCTGCTAATACTGCATATGACTCAGACCATTCCTCACCGTTTGACTCGTCTTGAAATAAAACATGGACTAGCAGAGCAGGGAGACTTTATACCAAGACGTAATATCTGGACAGACTTTTTGTGATGGAGCTCCTGTGCAGGTGCTCCAGTGTAATGTTAATGATACCACAGGAGAGGCAGACATTGTCAATGTTGAAACGCTTCACTCTCTCTGTCCCTCATCCCCTCTCCACCCACAGGTGTGGCCTCCCCTCGCTTTCGGATCGGGGACCAGGAGTTTGATGGGCTGCCTGCCCTCCTGGAGTTCTACAAGATCCATTACTTGGACACCACCACGCTCATCGAACCCACCAGCAGGGCGAAACACGCCGGCTTCGTCAGCTCTGCCGCCGCGGGCGCCCCCCAGAGGCCAGAGGAGGCGGAGTATGTCCGCGCCCTTTTCGATTTCCCCGGAAACGACGAGGAGGACTTGCCCTTCCGCAAAGGCGACATACTGCGCGTGCTGGAGAAGCCAGAGGAGCAGTGGTGGAACGCGGCCAATCAGGAGGGCCGAGCGGGCATGATCCCTGTGCCCTACGTGGAGAGGTACCGCCCGGCCTCGCCCACCTCGGGTGGAGGAGGGGCGCCCACGGGGCAGGCTGGGGTGGGTAGCCCCGGCATGGGCGCTCCGGACGGCACGGGCGCCCAGCCGCCCACCCCGCTGGATTACGCCCAGCCCGTGGTGAACACGCCCCTGCCCAACCTGCAGAACGGCCCAGTGTATGCACGGGCCATTCAGAAGAGGGTGCCCAACGCCTACGATAAGACTGCCCTAGCCTTGGAGGTATAGCTTTGGTTGTTATGTCTCTTCTCTTCTCTTCTCTTCTCTTCTCTTCTCTTCTCTTCTCTTCTCTTCTCTCCTCTTCTCTTCTCTCCTCTTCTCTTCTCCGCTGTGTTCTTATATTATCAGTTTCTGTTGTTTTTCCTGTGGCCTTTTCGGTCGCACCTCTCTCTGTGTCTTGTGATCTCCATCTCATCCAGAGTGACTCACAGAATATTCACAGAGTGTTCAGGAAGGTTTGATTATTTTTCAGGGATCAGTGCCGGGCAAGAGTACAGCGGCTGTATTAGTACAGGAAGTCTGTGATTCATTCATTATTGAAGTTAATTAATCTCCCTTTTGTTTTTCATGATTAGCAGAACACACACACACACACACTGCCTCACTGAGCAACAAAACATGATTTTTATTTTTTTTTTTCCAGAGAGAGGAAATGATGACAAGCAAAACTTTGATTTCCAATGACCACCCTCTGCCACACAGCCCTTTTCTCTTGTTTTCACCCCCCCTCCCCTCCCCTCCCAAACCTCTGGTCTGTAAGAAAGCATAGTAATGTGGCAGTGTATATAATCTGGTTAAGCCCAAACCACTGCATTAATATACAGAGCTCTTCACACTGGTCTGACGGAAACCCGGGTGATAGACCTGTCGGCTGTCATTCTGTTCTGTGTAGCGTTTTCGGAGTGGTACCTTGGTTTTAAACATCCAGATTACTCATCAAATATCTGACCCTTTGGATTGACAGCAGAATTTAAACCTCTGACTGTGGAGATGTGATATATGGTTTACACAGTCTTCAATGCTCTCTGTCTCTTGTAGTCTTCTGCTCACTTTGTTTCCTCCTTCAAGCTGTGTGTGTGTGTGTGCGTGCATGCGTGCGTGCATGAGCTTGCGCACAAGTGTGTGTGTGTGGGTGGATATGTACGCATGGTTTGATGAAATATGCCTTTGTTTATATGCGCACCTGTGCAAAGTTTGACTGTGCGCTGCGTATTTGTATGGAGTGTGTGTGTGTGTGTGTGAGTGTGTGTGTGTGTGTGTGTGTGTGTGTGTGTGTGTGTGTGTGTGTGTGTGTGTGTGTATCTTTATGCAGTTTGATTATGTTTTCTGTGTTTGTGTAGTATGCCACTGTGGTGTGTGTGTGTGTGTGTGTGCATGCATGCATGCATGTGGGAAGTCTGCCTCAGACTTGTGTTGTGTGTTTTTAATGTGTGTGTGTGTGTGTGTGTGCGCGTGTGTGTGTGTGTGCATGCATGCATGTGGGAAGTCTGCCTCAGACTTGTGTTGTGTGTTTTAAGTGTGTGTGTGTGTGTGTGTCAGTGTCTGAACGTGTTGTGTTGTTGTTTGTGCAGGTTGGAGACATGGTCAAGGTGACAAAGATCAACGTGAACGGCCAGTGGGAAGGAGAGTGTAAGGGCAAAAAAGGCCATTTCCCCTTCACACACGTCCGTCTGCTAGACCAGCAGCACCCTGACGACGAGAGCTGAGAGACAGATCCACACGAACACACACACACAGACACACACACACACACACACAGACACAGAACCCTTACGCACTGCAGCTTGCCACTCTAAAATATGAATGTTAGATTCGCTGCCCTCTGTGTTCCAGTTTGCTGGCGCTGATATGTAGATCACTGTGGGTCTGTCGCCATATCAGTATTCAACTGCTCAAACACACGTACACACACACACACACTCAAACTCACACTCACTCACTTACGTATGCACACTGACGTAGCTATAGCTGTAGAGTTTACGCGCCTTCCTCTGCAGAAAGAAGAGGACTGCACACAGACACACACACACACTCTCTCTCTCACACACAGACACTCACACACAGGATTGCCACTTTGGTGTTGTCTCTCACAAACTGATGGACGTTTTTGGATTGCTGTGCCAGGGGTGCTTGGTAGAGAGCGCTCTCACTGCTTTCACTGATTGGCTGCTGCCTGACAGAGAGACAGACGGCGGCCGCCTTTCCCAGGACAGACTAGACTGAGGCCCGTGCAGTGCTTCACACTGCTGGATACCACGCCCCCTGGTGGCCAATTCACACTACAAGCCACTTACCAAGTCCTCTTTTTGTACTGAAAATAAAATGGAAAATATTATGTTAAAATTATGACATATATATTATATAAATATATATATATATATACCATTACATGCTAAATATTCTGTCAGACGTTGTCATAGTTTTATTATTTTTAGTTGTAAACCCCTTAACCTCCCCCCATTAATCCCATCTGTAGACCTGTTCGGGCGTTACGTGTATATTTCCAGAACTCTAGAACTTTCTCTGGAGAAGCTGAAGAATCTGGTTTGGAATGACGGGAATAGGAACTTCTCTCGAAGGGAAAAATGGAATTCCTGGGGACTGTTTTGGACTCAGTTTTCTGAGGTCTGTTGTTTTCATTCACTCCTGCCAGAAAGGATTGGATAACCTTGATACTGACTGCAAAAGGAAAAAAAAAAAAAAAGAAAGAAAGAAAAAAGAACACGCTTTCTTCTCTCCCCTTCTCCCACCATTCTCTCTGTATTTCTCCTTTTCTCCTTTGTGTCTGTATGGTTTCCTCCTTTCTCCTGTGGGCAGAACACAAAACACACTTCAAAGCTTTGCTTTCTGTTCTAGCACGTAACAAAGCCCATTGTGTTCGTAGTTTGCTGACAGCTTACCCCCTTCGTTTCACACCAGACCCTCCAATCCCTCATTCACTTACACCACAGTTCACTAAAAACCTCTGAAACGTGCCCCATTCTCAGCCTCCCCAGCCCCCCGGCCTCCCCTGCCAACAGGAACAGATCCAGACAGAATGTAGGATTTCATGCCCTCCTCTAATCCAGAGATTTTAGAGAGTCTCTGTAGAGGTATTTTTATTTGGATGCTGTGGATGGCATATCTGCATGCCCCAGAGCAGGAAGAGTCCCATGTCCCTCCCCTGATGCCTGTGTGTCTGGGCTTGTACAGGCAGTGTTGTCTGCTGTGACAGAGACAGGCACAGACAGGTGGAATCTCCATGACGACCAGCCCCAGCCCCCCCCCCCCCCCCCCCCCCCCAAAACTTGCAGAAGCAACGGCCACAGTTGAACAACCCCCTCCCCCCTACCCAACAGGCTGCATTTGACAGTGTAGATTATGTAATGGCTATCAAAAGGGCGAACTGGAGCCCGGTGTCTGTGAAAGAATTCCAGCTATCTGACACACAACGTGGTGATGTTTTCAGCCAATCGCAATTGCACTTTTGTGGAAGTGGGGCCAATCAGGACTCAAGAGGAGAGCTGGAGAGGGCTCTTGCTTTGTCTTCTCTACCTCATGGTGTATTTGTCTAACATTTACTGAGGGTCCAGGGTACAGAGGAGTATTTGTGGTTCAAGGTTTTTGGCTTTAACCTGATTTAAAACATGTTTTCTAGACCTAATTTTACTCACATGACCGTCTGTAAGCACATGGCACATTTGAATGAGAGGACTGCCTGGAGATCAGTAGCATCCATCTGCTGTTCTCACTCCAAACCAGCAAATGTAGTGTATTATTTTTCACAGGTATTATCATTATCATGTTTCACATTTCTCTAGATAGAAAAGGTAGTCAAGGGACCTTCCAGAGGTCAGTGCCTGACACAGGAGTCATAATTCCACGAGAATTAGTACTCCACCAGTAGATGTGTGTGGATATTGTACATTCACAGTTCATTGATGTTTAAATTTAATTACGTTAAGATTCCTAATGCTTCTTAATGACCTCTTAATTGCAACTGTCTGCAAACCTTGCTAGACTACTGACATTCAGTCAGTACAATGTGCTGAAATTTGACAACGGATTCAAAATTTCACTTCTGGTGTGCCAACACACATATCAGAGAATTCCTCATTCTGAAAGTGCTGAAAGCCCCTGTTCCAGTGTGAAAGAGTCGTTCCTGCTCATCAGAGTGAATTCTTATGAGCAGAGTCTATGTCAGGAACGAATACAGAGGCCAGTATTGAACCGTGTGATGATCGGTGCGTCTAAAGCTAATGAACAAATCCAGTCATTTTGCGCGGTTAGATATTAGATTTGCCAGAAAATGAAGTGTAAAATTTGCTTAGCTGCGAAACAGCAGGTGCATCTTAGCGTCGTCAGAGAGGAGGACGGTAGGAAGCAGTGCCTGTGAGAAAAGAAGGCCAGTGGTAATTGTATTTGACCTTGGTGCATCCCCTTCACATTCAGCCCCCATTGTGATGAATGTCCCTTACATGTTTAAACATGTAAAACTGCCCACCTTAAAATGTCCCGTGCCTTCTAGGTCTGTGAGACGGCTCTGTCTTCGCAAGGCCGACTGGATCTTAATCTCCCTTTAGAGATGACCCCCCCCCCCCCCCCCCCCCCCCCCCGTTTGCCCAATCCAAATCTAAAATTAAGCAAATGTCTGATTAGGTTTATGATACCCATACAGAGTGAAAGCAGTGATGTCACCAGGGGGCTTTGTGTGTGTTTTCCCCTGTTCAGCATTTGCCTTTTCTCCATACGAGTGTCAGCGTACACAAGCCATTTGTAAGTCACACCCCCCCCCCCCCCCCCACCCAACCTCTGTTTCGCTCTGTCTGTTTCCACACGCGTCTTTCTGTGAGTCTGTGAAAGACCAACGTTTTGTACAAATGAACAAATGTCTAAATGAGAGTCTTCTTAACAGGGCAGTGATTTTCATGTAGAAACGGTTTTCTCTGAGTCCGCCACTCTGTGACAGCAATGGACACAAACAGGACATTATGAACAGGCGAGTTCTGTGCTATCATGTACACTGTGTAACTGTTCGCCTCTTTTTTTTTTTTTCTGCTCTGAAATGTCTTGTGTTTATGTGTTGACTAATATTCGCTATAGAAGAGAGATCATTCACTGTGCTTCCATTGAATCTCAGACCCTCTCTGCACACTCTGTATCTCAGATATGTTTTCACCCTAAAATCTCTCCTTTGCAGTTTGTTCAATAAGTAGGATTCTAATATGCCTGAAATGTCCTATTGGATGAAAACTGAAAACCTGAAAATTCTGCTAAATCAGACACCTGTACAAGCCTGATCGCCTGAACACACATTTATTAAATTTTCTATTTTGTCTGATCAAATCAAACACCCTCTGTACCTGCCATGTCAGTTTTTTTCCCCCCTGAAACCATGTTAACGGCCTGCTATGTTCTGCATTTGCACATTTTTGTGTTAGCAGAAACAGTTTTGACATTCTGATGAGATTTGGAACAAAACATTTGAAGTTTTTTGTTGTTGTTTTTGTTTTGTTTTGTTCTCCTCTGTCAGTCCTTTGTTTTGAGTCATTTTTCCCCCTGTGCCTCTCCGTTAAACTCTGTGAATCAGTAATACACGTGACCTGTTACCCACAGTTCTCCAGTACAGCGTTGATGTTAAATCAATCTTACGTTGTCTTGCATTATATTATATTATGTTGTGTTGTGTTACACCGAAGTGACTCGTGTCTCCCTGAAATAGTCCTCTTTTTCTGTCTCTGGGGATATGGGGGGGAGGGGGTCAAAAGAGAAAGTGATGATTAAATTGATTTTAAAATGTGCCAATTATTATAACACTATATTATTTGAAGTTCAAATTTACTTTTTTTTTTTTTTTAAATTTTCTGAGGCATGTAATGTGTTAATATACTTAGTAAATAAAAGCCTATTAGCATATTAGTGCAAATTGATTTATTTGAATGCTTATTTTTGTCGCACCGTATAAACGAAAAACTGCAGATTGTTCACGGAGTTGAAAGATATATTAAGGGAACGGAGCAAAAGCGGAGACCTCACATTCTTTTATTTAGACGTGTTGTGCCCGTTACTTAAATCACCTCCGCAACCATTGTCGTACTATTACCTGAACGAAGAATTTGTCTCTACGTAATGAACTATTGGATAAGTTACCTTCGGGAATGTGATACAAGGGCGCGCAATGGATACAATGCTTCTGTATCACGGTTTTAAAGGGAGTGTTAAGGGTAGAGGGGTATTGAACTCATCTGAATCGGAGCAGGGTGTAAGCGTAAGATGCGCAAATAAATAAAGGCAGAAAAAAAAAGAATACGGCGAATGGTGGGTGCCCGCGTGTGTTTGTGTGTGTGTGTATATGTGTGGCTTGAATAGAGTAAGTTTCCCGGATGGAGCTCCGTCGCCATCTTTAGAGCAGAGCTACCGGTAAAGTGGGGATTCCAGGCTACTGCTGTTGCTCCGCCAGGAACCACCAAACGAGACAGACTCACCCTCCTTCCTTCGAGCCTTTCCCTCTGCCCGCATAACATCGCCAACCCCGACCCCTGAGCAACATGGCAGATCGAGAGCATTTAGTATATCAAGCTAAACTTGCCGAGCAAGCAGAAAGATATGACGGTAAGTAAAAAGATCAGTTTTCCGAGCTGTTATGCATGTTCATTGCAGAGCGTCTCTGGCAAAAAATTGGCTTGTCTCCTTAGATAGGCCCTCTTCCTCTCACCCTCCCCGTCGCTGGGGGGCTTGGAGGCGCTTGCGAGGTGCTGTGGAGGCAGATATGTCTGGGGAAAAATATTGTGATGACAAAAAGACAGTTTTCTTAAGTCCGTTTTTTCACTGTATGGACGTGTACAGATCTGCGTTCTTTTATCTACAGTTGAAATGGTCCTCCGCATTAGAAGGGAGTGGAGGGTGCTGTGAAGTTGAAGGCCGGTTGGGATGGGCTCCATGTTAGAGCTGAGGCCAAGTTCGTACAGCCCACCCCATGCTTTACCTTCGCAGTAGCGCTTAAAAAACAAATGTCATGATTTTAGCTCGTTGCTGGGCTAATAATTAACTATCTAATATTTTATAGAGTTGCGGCTTACAGTGGTTGATAAAGTATAATACCGGTGCAGCTAAAATTAGTGGAACCGTTAAGTTTGATTAGCTAGTTAGCTAAGCACTCACGGGCCCCTGGTTAGACCACCACTCACTTTAACTTCGCTGCTTTGATTTTGTCGTATGTGATGTTTCGAATTTTGTGACAATGTAAAGCATCGTTTGTGTTTTGAGAGTAAAAAATAAAGGTGCGTTAACGTGAATGGAACCTCGTGGGTTTCACTGCTTGCAGGTGGGTTTGTGCTGCTATTTAGCATGTAGCATTAGTAGATAACATGCTAACTTAGACTTAACCTAATACGCTATAACTTGTTAGTGAACCGAACTAGTTAGGCGAACCCGGTTATCTAACCTAGCTTGCAAACTTAACGAAACCGTGATTTAATTCAGCCACGTTGACTACAACCCAGCAAACGTAGTAGTCGAACAGGACTAGATAGTGCTCAGTATTCAATGTAAAGTTCGTTAAATGGCATTTAGAGTCGCGACGGCCAATACTGGTATCAACCACTGGTTGGTTGAGCTGTTTTTTTCGTCCAAAATAGCTAGGTTACCTAAAACTGACACAGCAGTAAGAAGCATTGCGTTTAGAATAGCGATCCTGAATGTAGAGGTTGTGTTAAATAAACATTGTTTTGGTAAATAATACTGTGTGATTTATTTGAGCAATCTGCGAATCTGCTTGAGCAGTTTCTCAATCTTTTAAAAATACGTTCGCTTGTTAAATTCGTTGGCTAACGATTTCGCTAACTAGCGTACTCAACTCGCCATGCCAGTTTTCCAAGAACAGTGAATAGCATGGCAAAACTAAGCAATGTCTTGTCAATGTACTGTACGGACTGTTTTTCTTTGGTAAATTACTCGATGAGTGACCAGAGACTCGACGAATTACCAAACAATTATGCCGTAAAACGGAATACAATGCATCGAATGTGTATTTACAGTCAGTCAAACTCGCTGTGTTGAATTAAACGTTAGACTAGGTAACGTGGTTTTTTTTATGCGCGCTTGAACCTTCTGATGTAACGTGAACATGCACACCGAGGTTTCACATTTGCCTAATGTATCTTTAGCCGTTTGAAATCTGTGCGAAATTACCAGTCACTGGAAATACTAGTCACTGGGTTGTACCTGGATAACGGGTCTATAAAATGATACTGAAAGTACATGGGTAAAATCAGTTCTGTGCTTTGTAGTCATTAGCAGAGTTCATCACTATGATTTGTGGGTGTGGAGACTGGAGCACGTTATGTGCTCTCTGCTAGTACTGTCATAGACAAGCGCACATCTCCCATCAAACTGTGATTTGTTAGATGTCGTGATTTTGAGGAAGGAATACAGAGACTGTGTGTGTTATTTCAGTTTGTGGTGAATTTAATTTAGAACACATTTGGACTGTATCTTGCGAGTTTATTAGTTTATGGTAGCCCTCCATCAAACAGCACAGACCTTCTAAACTGGTCAGTGTGTTGAATTCTGTGTTGTCATCAGTAGTCGTGTAGTTTTAAATCCGGGTTCTATCTTGTGGCTCGTGTTTATACGTAAGGTTTATGTTTAAGTTTGCAGTAGCGTGCATATACGGCCGCCTATTTGAGAGCGCGACCTGCGGAGTTCATTCATGAAAAACAGGCGTGCGCCTGGAAAATCAATCGACTCTAACAGCAATCCCCTTAAAAGGTGTACAATATTGTGTAGCACTGCAGTGTCAGTCAGTCACACTCCTGTGTGTTAACCCCATCAATGCCATTTGTTTTTCATTGGCTCTTGTGCTGCACATCACCAGTCCCTGAGACTAGGAGCTTTGTATATACATCGCTTTGTGCATACCCTAAATACATGCAGTTGTACCAGTGATGGAGTTTGTTGCCAACACAGTGTATGCTGATCAGGTAAAACCTCATATACCATGACACCTAATGCTTTGGTAAGGTAGAGGATTTGGATCTCTCTCTCTCTCTCTCTCTCTCTCTCTCTCTCTGTGAGTTGCATCATACGGAGGGAGAGCTCAGTGCAGGTTTAAACCTGCTGTGGTTTGTTGGGCCACCAGCGTGGTTGGCTTGGCAGTACAAGTGTGTGTGCGGTGAATGAACGAATGAATCCCATTCACCACTGTCATCCAAGGGACAGGTTATCTGTGACAGCTGGACTTTACAGCATCATCTGGGTCCATTGACTCAGCTGGTTCGGATCAGTGGCCGTACTCTGGACGGGGGAAAGTTTAGAGTGCTTATTCCACCATGTTAGCGGGCGTTTTTAACCTCGTGTGGTTCAGTAATCTGTGGTTTACTGCAGTTCTGTCATCTCGCTCTCCTGGACGCCATCCTCATTGTTGTTCCCACCAGCACATCTTGAATGAGTCGATCCAGGCTTTGGGCACATCTGAAAAGAAAACCAGTCCATTGTTCATTTGGACCCTCCTGGGAAAGGAATGCATGTCACTCATCTAAAATGTCCTTTCCAAAACACTCGGAGTCCGCCCACATGGGCGTGGCCTAGCCCAGTCCCGCCCCGGCTGTCCGCAGCAGGCTCTCTTAATTAAGCTCTTCCTCCTTTAGCCTTTTTCAGCGAGCTGGGATATGCAAGACTGAGAGAGCCACTGGGGTCAGGCCAGAGGAAAGGAATGAAGGAATGCAGGCTCTCTGTGCGGGGGTAGAACTGGGGGGGTGAGACGTGAGGGTAGGAGGTTGAATGTGCAGTTTTACATAACATCTCTTCCCATGCATGGGGCAGGCAAGTCTCTCACTGATTTGTGGGGGGTGCAGGGGCAGTTTGGTTCTCTCCTCATGGAAAAGTTCAGTTAGAATAGTCTCTCTCTCTCTCTCTCCCTTTCTCTCTTTTGTTCTCTCCGTCTCTCTCTCTCTCTGCTCTCTGTGAGGAAATGCAGTGGGGGACTGGCAGTAGTCAGATGAGGGAGGGCCTGTCTCTTTGGTCACCCAGTCAACCTGAAAGAATTCCAACACAGTGGTGTAATGGTGCCCTACCCACCCCCACTAGCCCTCTCTCCTCTCCTCTCCTCTCCTTCTGTCCTCTCCTCTCCTCCCCTCTCTGCCAGGCAGCTGCACACCACCTAATCTCACAGTAAGGGAAGGGCCATACATCAGCCAAGCCTGTCAGATTGCTTTCTCTGCAGTGCAAGGTAACACCCGGAGTCCTGCTCTTACCTCATTGTTAAGGCGGGGCAGTTAAAGATAGGCGCTAAGCAGCAGGAACACTTACAGGGGTGTGTGTGTGTTTAGTCAGGCCAGTCATTAGAACTAGTCAAATAATTGCCAACAGCTTCTGCAAAATAGTCTTAACCTGGAGCCTGGACTGAAATGCCATTTCTCCTCTTTTGTCACCAGTCCAGGAATAGATGTAGTGTAACTGATGTTCTAAACACCCAGTCCACCCCTCTTTTACTTATTTCTTTAACTTTTTGTTTTTTGGATGAAAGCTTGTGTTTTTACTGTCAACATGAACTGTTTTACAGAGAAGCCAGAGAGAGGAGAGAATGATAGTGCAGAAAGTTCTGTGTTTTACAGAGGGCATTGAGTTTCAGCAGCAGGATGTGTTAGAACAGACCTGCCCTGATTGGCTGCAGAATGCGGCTGACTGCTCCCTCTCTGTCTTTCTCTCCCCCCAACACCGCCCTCTGTAAAGGCTGTGGGGACAAGCATGGCAGTCTACCTCTCATTCTGTCACGTCATGTCTCTTATATGGGTATACATATCATCTTCACTGTACTCATAACCTCCAGAGCATTAGCTCCCAAGCCCTCCCCCATCTCGGTCTCTCTGTCTAACTCTCTCTCTCTGTCTGTCTCTCTGTCTCTGTCCCTGTCCCTGTCTCTGTCTTTTAAAAGGGTTGACAGTTCTGTATTTTGGTCAGGGACCAGTTTGACTGGAAAATTTACCTGTCAAACTGTTCCCTGACCAAAATGCAGAATTTATACCTGGCCCTGCAGATCTGAGTGATTTCCAGTGTCTGAGTTTGACTGGTTAAAGAACAGTCTTCATTAGTTCACCAGTGGGTGGTGACTTCAGCATGGCCCACTATGGGATGTGTGTGTGTGTGCGTATGCGTACGTGTGTGCGCGCGCGCTGCTGGCATTGTCCCAGCTCTTCCATTAGGCCACAGTGAATGGGAGGCGATCCGATGCTTTTAACGCAAACCTTTCCTCGTCCTTTCCCTTGTTCTAAAAACAATGCAGAAAATCCTCCATAGGTCCTGCTCTGTGCAGGCTTCCATTACCAATCAAAGTCACTTCAGACACCAGGATGTGTGTGTGTGTGTGTGTGCGTTTTTAAGACTGAAAAAGACAGAACGCGTAGTGACTGCCATACAAAAGGATCCAGGATCACATAGACAGTTTGGAAATGTAACAACAGTGTTACCAGGAAATTTGGCTTTAATTGGTTTTAAAGCATTTCTGGTTTTCCTATTTCTTTCTTACACCGTTCAGTGCATGTGGAAAGCAGTTCAGTTCAGTGTATGCACTGTGGTTCAGTGCATTGTGGTTCAGTGGGGCTGTTTAGTTCAGTGTATGACCGTGCAGACCGTCTACACTCAGGACAAGAGCGTCGAAACACCCGGCTGAGCCACGGAGAAGACAGGCATGGGATGACAAGGTAAAGGATTGGTCGTTAAAAAAAACAAGAGCTCTACCGTAACCAGCCGCTTCACCAATGACGCGGGAGAGACTGGCGCCAAAGAAATGTGTTCTGTTTGCTGATTGGTTCTTCTGACGCATTAAAATCACCATCGCCGTGCCCTTAGACCAGATATTCACGATCGAGATGAGCTGCGGGTTTAAAAATAGACTGCTTTTGATTCACACATACCACAAAACTGCAGCAGTAAACCCCAACATGTGTCCCACGGTCAGGCGTGTTCAGTGAGTCTGTGAGACTAACACCGTGAGCTGGGGCAAAAGCAAGCTGCTTCGGCTGAACGTAGAGCGTGTGCAGGTGACCAGACTGAACCAGTTTTCAGAGAAAGGGCCTGGATTCCTCCAAGTCTCCGACCGTGAGGGCCAAAGTGCCAGTGACTGGCAGGATCTTATCAGTCGTCGAAAAATGACAGACGTGAACTCTGGCCAATTCCTGGTGAAAAATTAGCCGCGAAAACAAAGCGTGAATACCTGAGAGCGAGGGGGAGCGGTCATGCCTGAAGTTAGTGTTTTCTGCAGAAATGATTGTGGTTTAGATTTACCGTCCGCTCACATGCTGATACTTCCTTCAGATTCTGGGGAATCCGACTCTTTCGGGCTGACACGGTGGTACTGGCGATTAAACCATTCAGCTGGAATGTGATTTGGGGTGAAACGTGTTGAAACAAATGAGCTCTTTTTCTTCCCCATTAAAAATGAACGGTCAACTCTCAAGTGCAGGGATATGCACAGACAGGATAAATCAAGACACTGGCCAGATGCAGTGTGTGTGTGTGTGTGTGTGTGTGTGTGTTTGTTTTTGTGATTGTGTGTGCGTGTGTGTTAGGATGAGACCCAGGGCAGTTCTGGATACAGATCAGTGAAGGCTCAAACCTGTGAGGGTTCACAAAACTAGTGTCTCTAACAGTCAACACCGCTTGTCTGTCCGTGCTCTGTCCACAGCAGTTAGTGCAGTCTAACCACAGAGATCACCAAAGACAGTGACCGGAAAGAGAGGGGAGAGTTATTATCATTTTCATTCTCATTTTACAAAGCAGTGCTGGTTATTCTGACTGGTTCACCTCATTGTACTGACACATCCACATCTTCCATACCACTCATTTTCCGTCGGCGTTTGGTGCATGGACCATGTGACCAGGAAGACCGTCCATCACACTGCAGTGTTTGTCAAACTTCAGTCATTTTTTTTTTATATATATATTTGTGATCTTTCATTGAAGCTTATAAACGAACAAGGATAAGTCTCCACCCCCTTCCTGTAACCTGATCAGTCAAGTCCGATTTGGCCCAGAGAAAGGGCCGCGTCTGCTGTGTCTCCACTCATTCCCGGAGCACAGAGCTGAGTTCCTAGGAAAAGCAGCAGGTCGCCAGACCTTCAGAGCTGGCTTAGAGAAATGTTTTCATGAGAGGTAGACCGCTTATAGAATGACATTGCTAATGGTGAGTAACAGATAACTTATTGATTGTAATGTAAATGCCAGTTGAGCGGTCAAAAGGCAGAAAGCATGAATGCGAACTTTCTGAACTTGGTCACACGGTGTGGGAAACTTGTGGAAAACCCAGCAGTGGACTGAGTTGACGTGGAGATGTGGCTTGCTTTGTTTTACAGAACTGATCTGGCTACAGTTATTTCAAGCTCACTGTTGGTGACTTTGGATGCTTGACTTTAAAGACAAACCCTGATGAGTGAGTAGGTTTCTGTCCAGACGGGCTCTTCTAGAACAGTCCATCATTAAACTAAACCCCTGAGTCAGTACACACGGAACGGCTGGTTGTGTGTGTGTGTGTGTGTGAGTGTGTGTGTGATAATGGACACTGACGTGTGGGCCATGCCGGTTCTGACCGCTCTCACTCACTCAGGCTGGGCGGTCACGTCACGACATGACTATGAGTTCTGCTGTTGAAGTGGCTGTAGTGTACTGAATGAACACACAGGTAGTGAGAGAGTCTCATTCCTGTGCTTGTAATTGTGATAAAGCAGCGTATAGGAGAACGGTTCGAGAACAAACGGTGTGGATGTTAAAAATATGTTCTGAAACCTCCGCAGTCCCACACCAAACCAAACCCACCCTGCACCAAACCAAACCCACCCTGCACCATGTCAGAGAAGAGTGTCAGACAGGCCGACACGACTTCTCCTGGAAGACAGGAGTGAACACAGACTACAGCTCACACCTGACGCAGACAGAGCTTTCTGAACGGGTGGAGGCTCTCGAGTCTGTGTCAGGAAGGCGGCCCTGTGAGGGCGGGGCCCTGTGAGGGCGGGACTGCCTGTCTGTGAGGGTTTGTCTGGAACAGTGTGACTTAGGTTAGTGTAGTGTTGGTGAGTGAGTGTCTACGTCAGGGAAAAAATGAGTCTGGAGAGAGTGAACATAAAGCAGAAGTCATTCAGGGTGGAACCAGTTACACTTCCTAAAATCCAAGAATTGCCCAGACCCTTTGGGTTGCCTGGTAGCCTAATAAACTTTGTGTGAAAGGTCAGAGGTGAGAGCAGTTAGAAATTACTGTGACCTAGGGTGCCTGGAGCCTGTGGGACTCTGACATACGCCAACAAATGTTTAAACATGCAGCACAAGTGTGTGTGTGTTTTTGTTTGTTTGTTTGTTTTGCTATTTCAGCAATGATATTCGTCATTACAAATATGAGTATTCGATTTCTGACTGCACTGTGTGATGTTACATCATTTTGCTGATGGCTGTCATTAAAATGATTGTGAACACAGGGCTGTTGTTATTGAAGAAATCCATTCCATAACCAGTGCTGCTCTAATCAGCAACAGAATGAGATGAAGATGACTCATACGCTATAAATATATTGAAAATAAGCTATTTTCTCTCTCTCTCTTTTTTACGTTGGATAAACAGTCTCAGGGGATTAGGTGGTGGAGTGATATGTGTGTAAAGCTGTTGTCTGCATTTCCACATGCCTCTGTGGGTGTAATGGAAGAGAACTCATTGACTGCACTGACCTCATCATCGCAACAAATTTCACTCCTTAAATCTCAGTGAAAAGAGTGGATGCCAGCTCTCTACAGGGGCGTGGCAGTCTCTCTCTCGCTCTCTCTCTCTTTCTCTTACTTTCTTTCTTTCTCTCTCTCTCTTTCTCTCTCTCTCTCTCTTTCTTTCTTTCTCTCTCTCGCTCTCTCTCTCTCTCTCTCTCTCTTTCTTTCTTTCTCTCTCTCTCTCTCTCTCTCTGGAGCGTGTTGTCAGTGACTCAGACAGCTGTGGACTGGGAGCAGATGGGGGAATTGTGCGAGAGCTGGGATTTCTGCTGCCGTCACTGGTTTTAAAACAGAGTTAGAGCTGCTCTGGACTCACACAGGTCTGTGTAATGCCTCTGTCAGCTCTGGCCTGGATATATCCACACGTGTTGGTTGCTTTTCATCCCAGTTACACAGTGAGTTACTGGTTTGGATGAGTCAGAGCAGCAGGCCAGCAGATGCTGAAACAGACTGGCACTCGTGCAGTGCCCTCAGCGCTCCTGCCGCCTGTGCCAGGCATTGGCATTGGTTGCCAAGATACCTGTGTAGCTTACCTGACTGCATCAGCTCAGGCGGAACCAGGAGGTTTAGCACTTAGTTTATACTCAGAGTCTCAGAGTCTGTTTAGGCAGTGTTTTATTAGTAAGACTGAAGGAGTTTGACTTGAGCTTATCCTGTAATAAAACTGGATTTCCATCTCATTGCCTAATGAGTTGGATAAATGAACATGCTGTCGGTGAACATAAGTACTGGTTTTCAATAGCACAAATCTCCAGATAGAACCATCACAGAATCCTAAGAGATGCACCAATAAGAAACGAAACTACACACACACACACACACATGTGCTGGAGCTGGTGCGTGTGTGTGTGTGCGCGTGCGTGTGTGTGTGTGATGTAAACTGCAAAGGGGTTAATGACTGGCCATCCTACAGCAGTCAGAACAGTGAGTCAGGCGGGGCGGTCTGGAACCCGTGTGACAGGACCGAGGGAGTTCGCGGGGCGCTTTGGGAGAGAAATCGTATAGGACAGATGCTTGGTTTGGTGTGTTGACCCCTCTGCGTACGGGAGAGAGAGCGAGGGAATCACGAGATGGAAGAGGGTGAACGTGTGCAGGGTGTCTGTAATGTCGAGGATGATGATGATGATGATGATGATGATGTCTTCAGACCTGCTAATGGAATGTTGATTGATGGGAAAGTGTGTGTCTGTCATTTTCAGTCTGGGTCCATATTTATTAAGCTGTTTCTCCACCCTCACCCCACCCCAACCCCTCTGTTTGGTTTGGTTTTGTTTTGGGGTTTTTTTTGGTGTTGAGAAGGACGTGTTGATCTGTGCTGCTGTGTAGTTAGTTTATAAAGTTTGTTTTTGTGGGTTTTTTTGTCCCCTCTGTGTGATGGGCAGAAATGGTGGAGTCGATGAAGACGGTGGCGGGGAAGGATGTGGAGCTGACTGTGGAGGAGAGGAATCTGCTGTCGGTGGCCTATAAGAACGTGATTGGAGCACGGAGAGCATCCTGGAGAATAATCAGTAGCATCGAACAGAAGGAGGAAAACAAAGGAGGAGAAGACAAACTCAAAATGATTCGGGAATACAGGCAAACGGTGAGACCTCCATTCACAAACACACACACACACATACACACACACCCCTCACGTGGAGCAGAGGGTCAGGTTTGGAGCGGTGCTTGGAGATGATGGAGTGGAGATGGAGTGGAGATGGAGGAGTGAGTTTGACATAGAGGTGTGGTGTGTGTGTTTGATGGTGGAGTGGAGATGGAGTTGAGATGGAGGAGTGAGTTTGACATAGAGGCGCGATGTGTGTGTTTGAGGGTGGAGTGGAGATGTAGCAGTGAGTTTGACATAGAGGCGCGGTGTCTGTGTTTGAAGGTGGAGTAGAGATGGAGGAGTGAGTTTGACATAGAGGCGCGATGTGTGTGTTTGAGGGTGGAGTGGAGATGTAGCAGTGAGTTTGACATAGAGGCGCGGTGTGTGTGTTTGAAGGTGGAGTGGAGATGGAGTTGAGATGGAGGAGTGAGTTTGACATAGAGGTGTGGTGTCTGTGTTTGAAGGTGGAGTGGAGATGGGGTAGAGATGGAGTGGAGATGGAGGAGTGAGTTTGACAGAGGCGTGGTGTGTGTATGGTGGAGTGGAGATGGAGTTGAGATGGAGGAGTGAGTTTGACATAGAGGCGTGGTGTCTGTGTTTGGAGATGGAGTGCAGATGGAGTGCAGATGGAGTGGAGATGGAGGAGTGAGTTTGACATAGAGGCGCGGTGTGTGTGTTTGAGGGTGGAGTGCAGCTGTAGGGGTGAGTTTAACATAAAGGTGTAGTGTCTGTGTTTGACTCTGAATAAGAAGAGTCGTGAGAATCGAGCGTTGTTCTGGGTCAGAGCTCTTCACAGAGTGGATCTTACCTCTTCATCAGAGACTCACAGAGCTGTGTTCCTGATGGGCTACAGATCAGCACAATGTTAACACTGAACATGGGAGAATGTCAGAAATGTATGGTAAATGTCAATGTGAAAGAAGGTGTGTGTGTGTGTGTGTGAATGTGTAAGGCATGTGCTTTGATTAAATTGGTGTGTTCTTTAGGGAGGTGTATGTGTATGTAACACATGTTAATTAGGTAAAGGCTGTGAAAAGTATATGAGTTATGGTTGAAATATGTGGTATTAAATTAATACACAACATATTTCAACCATAACTTACTTCAAGCTCAGATTTTTCACAGCCTTTACCTAATGCTGTTAATGATAATGATAACCTGCATGCGGATTAGAATCAGAATCAGACTTTAGTTTACTGCCAAGTAGGTTTAAACCTACGAGGGACTTTTCTTGGTGTGTTGGTGCACCATACAAATACAAATTCACATTAGGGGACTGTTAACGTGTGTGTGTGTGTGTGTGTGTGTGTGTGTGTTCAGGTTGAGAAGGAGCTGAAATCCATCTGTAATGACATTCTGGATGTACTGGACAAGCACCTCATTCCTGCAGCCAACACGGGAGAATCCAAGGTTTTCTACTATAAAATGTAAGAACCATCTGCTCACCATGCGCCCAAAATCAACACGACAGTGTGCACGCTCACACAACACACACACACACACACGCACACACACGCACACAAACATGTACATCCTGCAGCCAACACAGGAGAATCCAAGGTTTTCTACTATAAAATGTAAGAACCATCTGCTCACCATGCGCCCAAAATCAACACGACAGTGTGCACGCTCACACAACACACACACACACACATGTACTCACACACCCCTAACTGGCCTGTAAACGCATGACCTCAGTTAACATGCGCTTTGCTGTTTTACTAGTTAAACTATGACAAAGACTTTTCAACATTGTTTTGGCAAAAGTTTTGAAATATTTTGAAAGTTCTTGTTTCCATGCAAACACAAAGCTTTTTCCAAATGTTGTTTTGAATTCTCTCAGTATTGTGAACATTAAGAGGCAGTGCACAGCCGCCTGTTTTAAGGTTCTCACGCTCTGCGTGTGTGGTTGTCTGTGTGTGTGTGTGTGGTTTTGTGTGTGTGTAGGAAGGGTGACTACCACAGGTACCTGGCAGAGTTTGCCACAGGAAACGACAGAAAAGAAGCAGCGGAGAACAGTTTGGTGGCGTACAAAGCGGCCAGTGACATCGCCATGATCGAGCTGCCCCCCACACACCCCATCCGCCTGGGGCTGGCGCTCAACTTCTCCGTCTTCTACTACGAAATCCTCAACTCCCCAGACCGCGCCTGCAGGTCAGACGCACACACACACACACACAGTCACACCACATACACACACACACGCACTCACACACACACACACACGCACTCACACGCACTCACACTCACACACACACACACACACACACGCACTCACACACACACACGCACTCACACACACACACACACACACACACACAGTCACACCACACACACACACAGTCACACCACACACACACACACAGTCACACACACACACACACACACAGTCACACACACACACACACACAGTCACACCACACACACACACAGTCACACCACACACACACACAGTCACACCACACACACACACACAGTCACACCACACACACAGTCACACCACATACACACACACAGTCACACCACACACACACACACAGTCACACCACATACACACACAGAGACACGCACACACACACAGAGACACGCACACACACAGAGACACGCGCACACACACACACACACAGAGTCGCACTCACACACACACACAGAGTCACGCACTCACACACACACACACACACACAGAGACACACACACGCACACACACACAGAGACACACACACGCGCACACACACACACACACACACACACACACACACACAGTCACACACACACACACACACACACACACACACAGAGTCACACACACACGCACGCACAGTGACACACACACACACACACACACACAGAGTCACACACACACGCACGCACAGTGACACACACACACACAGTCACACACACACAGACACACACACACAGACACACACACACAGACACACACACACAGACACACACACACACACTCACACACGCACAGACACAAACACACACACACACACACACACAGTCACAGACACACACACGCGCACACACACACACACACGCACAGACACAAACACACACACACTCACGCACGTACAGACACAAACACACACACACACACGCACGCACAGTCACACACAGACACACACACACACACACACAGTCACAGACGCGCACACACACACACACACACTCACGCAGACACACTCACACAGTCACAGACACAGTCACACACACACACACACGCACAGTCACACACACACACACACTCACGCAGACACACACGCACACACACACAGATGCACAGTCACACACACGCACACTCACGCAGACACACACAGATGCACAGTCACACACACGCACGCACACACACACACACGCACAGTCACACACACGCACAGTCACACACACGCACACACACACACGCACAGTCACACACAGACACACTCACACACGGTCACACAGACAGACACACACACACCTCTGTTTGTCACTCTCACTCTCTTCGATGCTCTTTTCTGTGTCTTTTTTTCTCTCTTGGTATTGGTTCTGTCCTCTTCATTTTCTTTTATTGATTCATTCTCCATTTGACTGTCCTAGTCTCTGTCTTTTTACTATACAGTGGTTCTCTTCTCCTCTTTCTCTGTCTCTCATCTGTCTGTCTGGGTTTGGTGTCTGTCTGGGTTTGGTGTCTATCTATTGTTAGTATTGTCAAAAGACCCATTTTCACATATGAACTACGGACTATAACCGCAGAATCAGGTTGGCATTATGTCGGAAGTTGCCCTTTCACACATGCAGCACACAGCAGCAGACAGTCTGAGTCAGATGCGTTCACACATACTGGAAATCCTCCGTTTGGTTTAGGTGTGGGGCGGCGCCTGGGTAGAGCGTGCAGGAGACAGGACATGACGCAAAAAGTACTCTGTGAAAATCGCAGTGTTCTGTTTACAACAAATCCAAAAAAGCAGACGGGGGTGCTGACTTTTGTCTGACCGTTTGGGCGTCGGCCCTTACCGACAGAAGTTCCCGAATCTCGTCGTCTCTCCAGTTAGACGTTTTCGCTGGCGTCTTCGTGTAAATGACCCTTCCTCTTCACCCTCAGATGTTTGTGTTCTTCCGGTTTCGCGCCGGTCGCATGTTAGAAACGGCATCAACACTCGCTCACTGTGCATACTCAGCACTATAATCCGCTATGTTCACACATGGACCCAGACGAAGAGAAATAAAGCCCGTTTAGAATTCGAGCGACTGATTCTGACATTTTTGTTCACACATACAGCCCCTCTGGTTAGAATCCCGATTATTTTAGGGTTGCAGTGCGTGTGTGAAAGGGGCCAAGTTCATTCACCGACCCCATGGTTCCCCCTGATTGACCACATCAGCACAGAGCTTCACAATAAAACTGACGAAACAGAGTATACAGAGGAGTCCAAACCTGCTGTTTCACTCTGAGTGTGTGTGTGTGTGTGTGAGGGATAGAGAGATCCTCACCTGCTCTGTGTGTGTGTGTGTGTGTGTGTCCGCAGGTTGGCCAAGGCTGCCTTTGACGATGCTATAGCAGAACTGGACACTCTGAGTGAGGAAAGTTACAAAGACTCAACACTCATCATGCAGCTGCTGAGGGACAACCTTACACTCTGGACTTCAGACATGCAGGGAGACGGTGAGAAACACACACGCACGCTCACACACGCTCACACACACACGCTCACACACACACACGCTCACACACACACACGCTCACACACACAGACAGACAGACACGCTCACACACACAGACAGACACGCTCACACACACAGACAGACACGCTCACACACACAGACAGACACGCTCACACACACAGACAGACACGCTCACACACACACGCTCACACACACACGCTCACACTCACACTCACACGCTCACACGCTCACACACGCACTAAACAGTATGAACACATGCATACACTCAGGAACACTCATGTATACTCTCTCTCCCACACACACACACACTCTCTTTCCCTCTCTCTCATTCTCTCACATACAGACATACGCACTCACATACATACACACTCATCCAAACGCTGATCCTGGGCCGGAACTAGGACAGTGTTAGGAAACAGCTGAAAGGATAAAAAGACATGTCTCTCTTTTGCTGTGGCCGTCTTACTGTGAGATTCACAGTTCATATAGACCCAGAGCTCAGAGACTGGTGCTCTGCTCAGCTCATACTGGTAACTAATTCAGGAACCAAACTCTTTAAGCACTAACTTCTCCTTAATCCATCTCTCTTTCTCTCTCTCTCTAACCCATGGTGACTTCTCTAATCTCTCATTTCTCCTCTCCTCCGTTTCCTCTGTTTAGATTCGTAAGGACAAACCCCCTCCATTCCCTCTAGAACTGTACTTTGTAAGTCATCACCTCTCCTCTCCTCTCCTCACCTCTCCTCTCCTCTCCCCTCTCTCTCCACTTGTCCTCTTCTATCCTTTCACTCTCTCACTCTCTCACAGCCTCTTCTTCCCTCTGTTTCCTGGTTTAACTGTTGGCTGTGTAGGTCTGGTCACATACACAGTCTTGTAGTGTTTCCTCTTTGCAGGCCTCAGCCAATCAGATCCCGTGCACAGCTGAACTGATTTTCTGTACGATCGTTTGTGTTTTGAATTTTGAACATGTCTGCGTACACATGTGTACGCATTTGTGTAAACTTTTTGCCACAATATTTTAATTATTATAATTTTTGTCTTTGCATGGTTTATTCATTTTAGTGTTTATTTGTTTTTGATGCACTTGCTAGTCTTCACTAACTTGAGTGCTCACTAACTAGAGAAGTGTCTTTGAGCACACTTTGCCTGTGTGTGTGTGTGTGTGTGTGTGTGTGTAAATCTGCTCTTTGGGTCTCTAACTGACTGCTGACAGTGAGTTTCAACGCAGCTGTGCCCAGTGAATGTTAGTGTGCTGAGAGTAAAATTCCTTGTCTGTGGTCTTTTGGGCCGTGTTTGAGTGGCCGCTAGGCTAACGAGCATTACGTCATGGTTCCTATTCTTATCACTGGCTTTGCTACGTCCTTATCACTCTGCGCTAATTCCACGCCACGCATTCCTGCCAAGCAGTTAACCAAGCTATCGCCATGGTAACTTTGCCCCACCAAGGGGTTTATGGATAATTGTAGTTACATGTCCGTAAGTCCTGGATGCTCTGTTCTGATTAGGTCCACTCTTAAGAGCCAGACAAGTCTCTGACTAAGTCTTACTTCATCTCCAGAGTTCAGTGATGGTGGGCCTTTATGACTGTGTTATGCAGTGTTTTCTTCCCTGTGAAAAATCTCTCTTCTCTCCGTTCAGTAGTGCATCAATGTGTGTGTGGGGGTTTTTGGTTTGTTTGTTTGTTTGTTTGTTTGTTTTTTAATGCATCCTCCTTTCAGACAGTGTGGTGTGTGTGTGTGTGTGTGTGTGTGCGCGCGCAGTTAGCTCTCGTGGGATGTTTTGCTGTAGTGTATCTGTAGGTGATCGTGAGGCAGTTGTGAGGCATACATATGAGTTGTCAGAAAGGGTTACTGTGTGTGTGTGTGTGTGTAAGGGAGAGTTACTCACTTCCCCTCCTGTTTTATTGTGAAATGAATGTTTGTTTGTTTGTTTGTTTGTTTTGTAGGTGAAGAACAGAATAAAGAAGCACTGCAGGATGTGGAGGATGAGAACCAGTGAGACATTACAGCCAACATGCCACGCCCCTTTTCCTGCCTCCAGTCCCTCTCTCTCAGTCTCTCTCTCTCTCTCTCTCACTCTCTCTCTCTCTCTCCCCATCTCAGTCTCTCTCTCTCTCTCACTCTCAGTCTCTCTCTCTCTCTCTCACTCTCTCTCTCACTCTCTCTCTCTCTCTCTCTCTCTCTCTCAGTCTCTCTGTCCGGTCCCCTCAGGTCTCCCCAGTGTCACAGAAACAGCTCCGTAACCAGCCTCTGCCCTGGTCTCTCTCTCTCTCTCTCTCTCTCTGTCTGTCTCTCTCTCTGTCTGTCTGTCTGTTAGCTCTGCGCTTCTCAGTGTTCCCCTCTGTGATTTTTTTTTTTAAATAAACCTTTTTTTTTTTTTAATATTATTGTTGGTATTCAGATCCGTAATTGCATTCAGACATAATCAGTTAACACAGAGAATGAAACGGCAGTAAGTAGACCAGTTTCCCTGAGGTTTTGTTTTTACCACCGTTACAAGCTGTCCACAGCACAGCTGTGTGTGTGTGTGTGTGTGTGTGTGTGTGGTGTTTTATTAAACGTCTCGTTTGCTTTTAGACGTTTGTGTGTCGGCATTCCTGCGTTGGCCAAAGCCGGGTATGCTCCCCGCTCAGACGTGTTTTTCCCACCTCACACCCATGTGTCATAGAGAGTCTTCTGACCCAGGCCTGGAGCTGAGCGCTGTCACAGTCTCACTCAGTCCAGGTGTCGAGAGATTTGGAGTTCAGTGCTCATTTCTTTTTTGTAAAGATCAGTGATGTTGTGTTTTTTAATGTGCTCTCGTCACGTTTGCCTTGGTCCTCTGTTCTAGGTTGTTGTTGTTTTTCTTTTTCTTAAAGATTTTTTGTCTTTTTAATTTCTGTGTAAAAGAGTCAGAGGGCCGTGGTCTCGGTGTGACTGTCTCCTCAAGATGGGCTCCAGTGTGACCAACGGCTGCTGTGTGTGTGTGTGTGTCCTCTCCTGCGCTTCAGTGTGTTTTTGTAGCAAACACACACACACACACACACACTGGCTGATTTCGGTTGATGGCTTGTAACGGTCTGTTATAAGGAAAAAAAAAAAAAACGCCCGGGGATCTCTGATGCTTCTGTCTCTCAGTTTGTGAAATTTTTTTTTTTTTTTCTCTGAAACGAAAAAAAAGAATGCAAAACTGAACCATTGAGCTGATTTATTATTATTATTATTATTATTATTATTATTATTTTAAAATCATCTTGTTTTTTTTTTTTTCCTCTGCTTTGCTTTGCTTTCCTCTCTCTCTCTCTCTCTCTCTCTCTCTCTCTCTCTCTCTCTCTCTCTCTCTCTCTCTCCCTCTCTCTCCGTCTCTCCCTCTCTCTCTCTCTCCTCCGTTCAGTATGTGTAACTTGAATCTGATTTGTACTACTGGATCCTCTGAGCGGAGCCGCCACATTCGTACTGAAACACAGCATGGAGATTAACATTCAACTTCAAATAAAAACAAACCTAAATTAAAACACACAGCCTTCGCCCTCGTCTCTTTGAGTCTCTCGGGACAGTCCACGGCTCGTTTGGGTTTATAGACCAGGCAGTATACAGTCACATTAAAAAAAAAAAAAAAAAAATCAGGTTTTGTTTACAGGTAAATATGATGTTGGTATAAGAGGAATGTTTGTGATTCCTGTGGAATTCCAGTGGTGAGTCATCTAGTGGTAGTTTTTAATGGGGGCGTGGTGTACAGCGGGGGTGTGGTGTCGTTGTCCTGCTGGTAATGTGCCTCCTTTAATTACTGAGCTTTGCATTGAATGAACAGAAGGGGGCGCTAGTGGTCCAACTCATCTCCGCAAGAGCATTATCTGTCTGTGGAGCTAACCCAGAGGCAGCAAATGGAGAGACAGATGTAATCTTTTCACCATGTAATCTTAAACCAGCTCTCCACACAGGTGGTTAATGTATCGCGTTGGGTTCTCACTGAGGTGGTACTGTCGTCAGCCCTTTGAGTTAAGAGAGGATGTAACCACTCAAGCCTGTCTCTAAATCTTCTGTCTGTCAGAGGAAAACCAATAGTGAAGAGGTAACACTGCTAAACTGTTGTGGAATCTTTGTTCAGACTAGTTTTTGTTCTCTCTGGATAGTAAAGAACATGACTGTGTGTCATAACGGGCCGTCAGCAAACGCCATAAAAGTGCTCTCATTAGCAGCGTGGGATGCCTCAGACTGACGCACAGTTAAAACTTATGTCAAACACTTTACACATCACAAGACCGTATACCACGGTCATAAAAAAAAGTCATCAGCCCACCATACCACGGTCATAAAGTCATGAACCCACCCAGGGATTCATGTGACAGTGACATGGGACAGAGGTGTGCGCAGGTCCCCCTGGGTGAATACTGGTATACAGAACTACACAGTCAAACTTGGTTCTCCCTGTAGCCTCTTCCCCCAGTCTCTGCCCCCCCCCCCCCCCCCCCCAGGCTGAAATCTCACATTCAGACAAGACAAGAGTCTCCAGTGGAAATGTTATTGCACTGTTGGTTTATTGCACTCAACAACATACAAAGTTTCCTAAAACATCTCTAAAAATCATCATCATTCTTTAAAAACTGGACTGTGATTGTTTCTCCTCTGTCTGGTCTCTGTTAGAGAAGATGCTACGGTTGAACACAGGTCGTGGAACAGAGTGGTTAATGGCCGGGTTGGCCACAGAGTGAAACGCTTCTCTTGTTTGGACCAATCTAGTCACAAAACGTTTCCTTACATCTTTTTGCGACTAGACTGTTAATCTTTTCCTTAATCCTAAATCTGTGTGCGTGTGTGTGTGTGTGTGTGTGTGTGTGTGTGTGTGCGCGTGTGCGTGTGTGTGTATGTGTGTGCGTGTGCGTGTGTGTGTGTGTGTCTTGGGCGTCCAGTCTTTTTCAGTTCAGTCAGCTCATAAACTCCGTATCCTCCAACCATATTTGGCAAGTCACAAATCGAATTTGAACTCATTAGGTGAACTGGCAGAGTTGAAAGGAGACGGAAGCCTAGCTGAATAAACAGTGTGTCTCCTGTGAGGAAGGACAAAACAAAGGCTGAAAAACAAGGTTTCAAACAGCTGCCGCTGCTACCCCCATTTTTTAAATGACAGATAAAAGTCTGGAATTTTCTAAAAATAAACGGATCACTTGTCTCTTAGGCGCCCCGTGCTCCATACCCAGTGTAATGACATATCTAAGCTGTGTAAAGAGTTTATTGTTTTTATAGTGGAGGTATACTCAATACACTACACAAACCCTAGACGGTAAGACATGGCTATGATTTCTGAGTTTTTTTCATAAGTTGGTTTATTGCTGAGTTGACGCCCTCTGTTAACTTTCTGATATGTGGATTACACATGGGATGGAGCTCTTGGTAGTCATTCATTACTGTTAGTCAGCACTGACATGGCACCATTCACATACAAACAGCCGTGACAGTCATGCGTTACAAACAGGCGTGTCATATTTCACAGCAAGGAGCCAATCCAACGACCTGTTCCAAAAATTCATGCAATGTCACAACACCCCTTCACTCCACGTCCCCCAAAAAAAACGAAAAAAAAAAAAAAACTGAAAGAGAATGACAAAAAAACCCCAACAATCCCAAAACAACAACAACAACAACAACAAAAAACCCTGTCTGTCTACCCAAAAAACCACTCCTCAGACATGACAATCAAAGTTGAGGCATATTTTATCAGTGAACTCGTGTATATATATATATATATATATCAGATATGTCAACCTGTCACTGACACTACCAAACACTGCAACATCTAACCCAGGCCGATGTCAGTCATGCTTCAACACTTCATCTCTAGACAGACTAAACACCTGTTAGAGAGGGCTCACGGTGTGGGTGGGTAATACAGGCATGTGCAGAAAATAAAAATGTATGTAACAGCAGAATATTCCTCACACACATGGGGAAATAAAGTGAACTTTAGACTTACAGTGCAAAAAATAAAAAAAAAATTCTTCACCAAATGGAAAACAGTGAACAGCAAACAGTGGAAAACGTGTTGGCTCTACATTACCATTCAACGTTTCAGTGCTCTAAGCCACTATATCTCAAGCAATAATATATTTCAAAATAACATTAACAAAGGCCTGGAATGACATCATCATTTCAAACATTCAGAGCAGGGAGACAACAATAAATATTTACATTATGAATGGGAAAAGGTTTGGGAAAAACACATCTACAAACCTGCTGTTTGGTATGTTCAGTCTAAGCCAGGCATTAATACTCATTTCTCCTGTGATCAGAAATAAACATGCTTTTCTAATGCAGTGACATTAGTCCATATGCTTCTGTGCAAATAAGACAGATTGTGTTGTTTTAGATACCGGACAAAATCTTTGTCATCTTTACTCTGTGAAAGTATTGTTTTAAATATATGCATACCCCTTTTGTGTAACTCTGACACCGTGAAAATACTATATATTTTAAATATATTTTCGTACATTATGTCTGTTATTTCAATATAATCACATTAATCAACACTACAGCTGGTACATAAACTTTGATCTCTATAAATATTGAAAAACATCACAAATCTAGACTCTGACGTTTGTCTTTATAAAACTAGGTCAATTATTTAGTAAACATTTAACAACAGTAAAGGTGACCTTTTTTTTTTTTTTTAATAACTCTGATATTAGTACTGTACACACTTCTGTTTATAGACTATTAAAGATTCTCATCTCTGAAATAGAAACATTGATCTCGTACCTAAACATACAGAATTGTAAGAACAAGACCCGTACAAATATTATCAAACATGGTGACGCTCACTGGAAGTAGAAACATGTATTAAATATAGTAAGAATGCGACTCTATAAATTCTAAAAGATCCAAGAAGACTATGGTATTTTTAATGATGTTTTTATTCTATCCTGTTCCAAAGCTGTGAGGAATTAGGGTGATATAGTTTCTCGGTGTAGAAGCAATCACGTTATGCTACTATTGATAAAAAGCTGCATCTCTCTTGGGTTTTGTTTTTCTAAATATACATTTCTCATCTTCTTTTTTTTTTCTTTACGCCTGTTTAATGCTCTCACATCCAGAACACTAACGGATGCTCTATTGTTCTATTGTTCACTCAGAAAGAGAATATTGCTACACCCAGTGCATAAATGTCTGTTTCACTGCACAACAAGGTCACGCCGACATGGAAATACAAGAATAAATAAAACCCAAAGTCTAAACCCATGGGATGGGCTTTGGGCCTGACCTTAAGGAACAGTACCTACAGGGCATGACAGACTACATATGTGTGATTATAAAACAGGTATTTCTTTGTTTACTGAAACACAGCAGGCTGCATGGATAGTCTAACGGGACTGACTGGACCATGTGGTCTGTGTGGTAGTCTACTGCCTAAAGAGTCCACTCCAGGACTGGTCCTGCCGTTTGGGCCAACCCGGGTTCCTCCTCAGTGGTCATTACTCCAGTCTACACTGGTCTAGAGGAAGAACCAGAACATTTGGACCGACTCATACGTTAGAACCAGACGGTTTTCACTGCACAGACTACATGGTTAAAACATGCATTAGGTGATGTCAGGAACTGATAAGTGTTTTGATTGTGTTTTTAAAAAGTTCCGTGCCCCGCATAAGAGGATGACATGATTGGAAGCTGACTGGTCTGAGTGGAGAGTTGCTTCATTCAGTCATGGGGAAGATTCATATGAGGTGAATCAGCCAGACTGATTCAAGCTTATGCCAACAGCGCTGGCTGGAAACCAGACGAAGCGAGTCAGTGCATCCAGACTGGAGTGGGAATAAGTGATGTAGGTGTGGTTGTTCAGGGCACGTTTCACGACTGAACCTAAAACCGGAACTAAACT
>NC_044509.1:2340733-2353233 GCF_902362185.1 Chanos chanos | reverse complement strand
GATGCTGAGATGTGAATGTTAAGATGTCTAGATGTGATTGTTAGATGCTGAGATGTGAGGTGTGTGTCTGTGTGTGTGTTTTCCTCTTATTGTCTGTGTTTTAAGTCAAAGTGAAGCCATACTGGAGCAGTAAAGCCAACCTGACTTGAATACATCTAGCAGAACTGCACACTGACTAGACCATCTGCAGGTGGCTAAAACACATTAATAATTTATATTTACATTTCTTGATTTAGCAAATGCTTTTATCCAAGCGACTTCCAAGACAGGCAGAATATAAACCAAGTATGTAGCCATTAAGGAGCTGTCTGTTGCATAAGTGTCAGTATTAGACCAGATACAAATGCAAGAATGTTGAAAGAAAATAAGAGAGTGGGTTACAAGTGGGTCAAAATCCCCTGTGATATAAACAATCCAGTTCCTTCAGCAACAAGTATTGGAAGTGGTGGGTAGAACTAGTTATAATGAGAAACTTAGCCAATGCAGCTAACTTGCTGCTTTTTTTTGGTTATCAGCTGCATTACTCGTGTGACAATGCCACAGACGAAGGGCTGATGTACACATTACAGTGACTCCTACAGCTTTGGTTTTCATTCAGACAACCCAGATGAAAACCCTCCCTCTCCGATTTTTCCATTACTTGCTTCATGCTAAAAAAAGAAAAAAATTATGAACTGTGCCTTGCGATCAAAGTTTTTAGATGCGTGAAGAAGCGTTATTAGACTAATGGGAGAGTAAACGGGACCTGTCTTACCATCCACACCATGAGGTAGGAGAAAATGGCGATCCAGAGGGTGGAGGTGATGAAGGTGACCATGAACCAGCGATGCCAGCGGGGCAGCACACAGTTTGGCACAGTGTAGTACAGCAGGACACCCAGGGGCCAGGATACCAGCCACTTTACCCGGGCGGAGCAACTGTCTGTCACATAAACACACACTGCTGTTATTCATCACACACACACACAATCATCACACACACACTGCTGTTATTCATCACACACACACAATCATCACACACACACACACACACACTGCTGTTATTCATCACACACACACAATCATCACACAATGCAATTACACATTACAAACTACTTACCACTACCACAGCAGCCAAACAACATGTACTGCTGTCATTCATCACACACACACAATCATCACACAATGCAATTACACATTACAAACTACTTACCACTACCACAGTAGCCAAACAACATGTACTGCTGTTATTCATCACACACACACACACTGCTACACTGTTACAATACACATTAACACCTACATGTCACCTACATGCATTACCACGCATTACACACTCACGCATGCCATACACTTTCCTATGCTGAACACAGTCCAAACTCACAATGTGAAGCCACATATTAACACAGACAATGGGTCTGTAATTCTGTAAGTCTGTACTGATCTGCTTTAGATAAATAAAGCTCCATAACTCTAATATGAGACTAGCATTAAGACTGAATAGTTCATCAAAGGCTGGTATATATATATAAAATGAGACATTAGAGTAAATTAAAGGCATTGCTGTATATATGTAATAAGGCAGTATAGTAATTTAAAGGCATTGGGGGATATATATAATAAGTTATATATATATATATATAAAACATAATAGTTCATCAAAGGCAGGGATGGATATATATAATAATGGAGGGCATTATTGGATGTGCGGGCAGTCGGGAGGTGACCTGGCATATGGAGGGGTCTGAAGAATTCATCAGCGCCATCCTCCTCTTCCTCAGGCTGGGCGTTCTCCTCCGTGCCCTTCACTCCTCTCTCTCCATCCACACCATCCTCCGCAGTCTGTCTCTCCACACTCCCTCCGTTCTCTATGCCTCCCGCCCCGAACGTCTTCACAGGGGTTCCGCCCGCTCCCGTCTCTCTGATCAGCCTCTGCCTCTGTGTGTGTGTGTGTGTGTGTGTGAGAGAGAGAGAGTGTGAGGGAGGAAAGAGCTTTATTCATGGTAGTCAGATCAGCAGTGCTAGTGCTTTAGCAGTTTACTATTTCCTGTCAATAAAACAGTCTGAACCTGAGAGGGAGGGGGGGGGGGGGTGAAAGAGAGAAAATGAGAGAATGCGAGAGGGGAGAGAGGGAGAATGTGAGAGGGAAAGAGAGAGAGAGAGAGGGAGAGAGGAGGAGGAGAGAGAGAGGGAGAGAGGAGGAGGAGAGAGAGAGAGAGACAGACAGACAGACAGAGAGGGAAGGAGAGAGGGAGAGAGAGAGAGAGAGAGAGAATGTGTGACTTCCCAGAGATCTCTGTCTGTAACAGTAAAATAGCTCTGTTCAGTCCCAGGCCCTCCTTCCTTACCCCTTCTGTGTGACCCCTTCCCTTGTGCTCTTAACTGTCATACCGTACTCTACCACACAGGGGCGCTGTGCCTCAGAGTGGAGAGGGGCACTACATACCTACACGGTATGTCTGACCTACAAAGACTCGGATTCTAAAGTTTTTATATTAAATGATCATATAAATGCATCGTTTCACGAAATAATGATTTATGCATCAGCAAATCTGTGGGAATCTGTGTGAAAATTGTGTTTTCACATGTGTGAGAGAGCAGCACACAAAAACACCCACTGTTATATGAAGAGTCACATGACTGGCCTTGGTAAGTTTTTAAATAATTCGCATTGACAGAGCATATGGAGGCTTTTTATAGAAGAGATACTTTAGGGATTAGCCGTGAATGGGCTGACACTCAACATTGCCTTAACACACAGAGCTGAAGTGCTGTTCCCTCAGTAACTCTGTGTCTCATCCAGACCTGTTTCATCCACAGGCACACAGTGTTACCAGGGGGACGTGGAGAGAGGAGGTGTCAGAGGGAGCTGGACTGAGGCTAGAGGAGATGTCAGAGGTAACTGGACTGAGGCTAGAGGAGGTGTCAGAGGGAGCTGAACTTAGGCTAGAGGAGGTGTCAGAGGGAACTGGACTGAGGCTAGAGGAGGTGTCAGAGGGAGCTGGACTGAGGCTAGAGGAGGTGTCAGAGGGAGCTGGACTGAGGCTAGAGCAGGTGTCAGAGGGAGCTGGACTGAGGCTAGAGGAGGTGTCAGAGGGAGCTGGACTGAGGCTAGAGGAGGTGTCAGAGGGAAGTGGACTGGACTGAGGCTAGAGGAGGTGTCAGAGGGATGTGGACTGAGGCTAGAGGAGGTGTCAGAGGGATGTGGACTGAGGCTAGAGGAGGTGTCAGAGGGATGTGGACTGAGGCTAGAGGAGGTGTCAGAGCGAGCTGGACTGAGGCTAGAGGAGATGTCAGAGGGAGCTGGACTGAGGCTAGAGGAGGTGTCAGAGGGAACTGGACTGAGGCTAGAGGAGGTGTCAGAGGGAGCTGGACTGAGGCTAGAGGAGGTGTCAGAGGGAAGTGGACTGAGGCTAGAGGAGGTGTCAGAGGGAAGTGGACTGAGGCTAGAGGAGGTGTCAGAGGGAAGTGGACTGAGGCTAGAGGAGGTGTCAGAGGGAAGTGGACTGAGGCTAGAGGAGGTGTCAGAGGGAAGTGGACTGAGGCTGGAGGAGGTGTCAGAGGGAACTGGACTGAGGCTGGAGGAGGTGTCAGAGGGAACTGGACTGATGCTAGAGGAGGTGTCAGAGGGAGCTGGACTGAGGCTGGAGGGAAGGGGAGGGGGGGCGTACCTCACTGATGAGCATGCGGCTAGCCATACTGAGACGGGTGCGGGGTGAAAAGTGGGGCGTGATCATGATGCGCAGGCTGGCCTCAGAGAAGGAGAACTGGTGAGGACGCAGGATTAACAACTCATCCACCATGACCACCGGAGACTCCTGGTTCCCCGAATTACCTAAACACACACAGAAAGACAGACAGACAGACAGAGAATGAGAGGGGGAGAGAGACAGAGAGACAGGGAGACAGAGAGACAGAGAGAGAGAGAAACAGCACAGATGTGTGAAAGGATTCAGTCACACGGAGATATCACAGACAAAGTGGGGACAGAGGAAGGCGTAGGCAGACACATCAGTCAGACAGACAGCGACAGAGAAGACATTCAAATGTGTCTTAAAGAAAGGACGCAATGAGGTGAATTATGAGCGAGCATCACAGAGACATCACAGATGAACACGACATGACAAAATCCAGCTAGAACATAAAAAGAAAACCGTCAGAGGCTCCTGTAAAGGGCAGCCAACAGAGACAACCAGACAAACGGACAGGGAGAAATCTCTCTCTCTCCTGTTTCACATATGCAACAAAAAAACTGTATAGTATAAACTGTTCTATAATGTTTTTGTTACATTGCAGCAAATACAGTTTACATAGCAAATACACAGCAAATATTAAATAGACAGCGCTGATATCCCGAGGGCTGGACGTACGTCAAAGATGGAGTGGAGATACATACAGACACATACTAGATGTGAGTGTTTACAGAGTTCAAAACAAACCAGGCAGCTGTCACAGTGTAACACCCACAGCAAAGGGATAACAGACATTAAACACACACTCACACTGCTACTAAATCAAACAGTATACACAACAAGGATGCTTATCAGATACCACAAAGTCAAACACTGATGAATAAAACACTGTGTACAACATCAGACCAAAAACACATTTTATTATAATAAATATATCAAAACAGAGCACCCCAGGCCAGCTAAACAGATACACATCAGCAGAGGGACTGTGAGGCTGGCAAACAAGTAGACACAAAACTTAGCAACAGACAACAGGACCAAAACACTGACCAGCACAAACTAAAATAGGAGAAGCAGAGGAGGATCCAAGCAACCTGCCAGCCAGGGTAAAGTTACACAGACATGAGAGGTCTGAACACACACACACACACACACACACTGATGTACATGGATAAAGTTAAAAAATATAGTACACACACTGCCGTTTGTAGTGATGTCGATAATGTTCTTGACAGTTTAAATAAAGTCCTATCTCAGATAAGAAAAGAACAAAGTGGGGGTTTTGAGCAGGGAGTGGGGCCGGGCTTTGATTCACGGCCCTGCTCTTTGCCTCGGCCTTGTCTGTATTTGGTCATGTTTGACAAAGTTCCACTTCTGATGAGTGTATTTAAGAGCGCGGAGAAGATGGCCCTGGAGATAGAAACACAAACAGCACGGACACAGCCCCACTGCTCCTCTTCACACCACATGCTTACACTCATCTTCACCGTCCCTGCCGCGCCTCTCAGATCCAGCTCTGACACGGTGGCAGCTCAGATCCTCTTCAGTTCCACCCCGTGTCTGACATGGGCTCTAGTTAATGTGTTTTTCTAAGTGTTTCCAGATCCATTCTCTAAATACTCTGTTTGTCCTGTTTCATTTCTACCATCTATGGCTCACAAAGCTTTAAGGACTTAATGAGCAGAATCAGGAGGTACGGCATTAGGATCATGTCAACGCGTGAAACGGCTCAAAAATACTCAGGAACTGAACAGGAAAATAAAAACGTTCAAACCAAACATCATTCTTCTACACAACTGAAAACATTCTGGCTAAATATGTCGTCAAAACTACCACGTGCTGTAGAAAAACACAAGAACAGCCCAGTCTAATTTATAGATAGTTTTTTTGACGATCACGCTCTTGCTTAAAACAATTCTGCAGGCAGTTCATTTAAGAAAAAAAAACCACACATTCGTAAAAAGACAAAACTCTGGTGAGGTTCTTTTTCTGTCATCAAACCCCAGGATGCTGGGCCGTGCTCTAACCTGGACTACGCTCCTCAAATGGGATGCTCCCAGAAGAGCTGAGATAAAAGGTTTACCTTTCCTCAGGAGCACCATGGAGGTGTTGCAGTTGGCCCCTTCCTCTCCTGCCTCCTCGTCGCGAGGCATGTCAGCTCCTCCGCCGCAACACCGTCCAGGACCTCCACACCTCCTCTCCACAAACCCCCAGATCTGACTGTTAAACCTATTAAAGCAGTAACAGGTCTCAGCTGACGGCATACATAAATCTACCACAGTTAATATAAAGAGAACGGTTTACCGGGAAGAGATTAGAACAGAGGAGAAGACACCTGGCCAGAGTAAAGTTGAGATAGCACTTTGAACTTGTACAACACAGAAAACACCGCGGTAAGAATGCGCGTCATAACACGAGACTTGGATGTGCTCTGAAATGTTGTACAAATTGCGTCAAGCTCAAAGGACATGAGTTAGGACCTTGGGTGACTGGATACTAAACTATGTAAAAGACAAATACAGTCTACAAAGCTTTATATTATGTAAACAGAACATGACGTCAATGTGACAACGTAACCGAAAATATTTCCTACAAATCAATAAATATTCACGACATGTAAAGCCACTATCGCAGCTGTGATTAGGTAGCGGCATCCAAACAGTCTGTATTTTACACTTTTATCACATTGGCTGGTTTACCTAAAACCTACAAACTGTTATAAATGTTGTAAACTAAAAGTTATGTGTTGTAGGTTATCAAAGGTATTTGTACATTGTCTTGGCCAAACAAACGGAATGGCCGCTTTACTTGAACCAGCTGCACTATGAAATGCATTTGAAGTCCTTCTGTGAGAACCTGAATGCCTGTCGCCCATGCTGGCTGATAAAACTTCGGGGGGGGGGGGGGGGGGGGGGGGGCTTCCAGACCGCGGCAGAGGTGCTGTGCACCCGCATGCGTTTTCAATGACGCGTCTAGTGTGAAACCGACTTAAAAAAGCATCAGAGTGAGATGATCTCGCGAAAATGCTGTGCTCAAGGTTCTTTATTACAAAGGAGATCTTCCATCGCTATCGCTCCTTTCACTGTTACTGCTTTAACTTTTACTGCTCATACTCTCACAACTACAACCACCACACAGGTGTAGTTGCGGTGTTCTGCTTACTTCATAATGAGGATGTAGACTCCATACATAGATATGAGGAGCATGGACTCCCACCTGAAAATAAAAGAAAAAATTTTAGGATCAGACTTTCTCAGAAACACAGAGACCCTCTCCACTCTCCGCTGCTCTGTTATTACAACCTGAGGTGCTGTGTGTTTATCAGATTTACTGATGTAATTTCCGTGTGGAGTTGAACGAAAAGGAATGAAAGAGAAGCTGTTAGCTTGAGAATCCGGGCGGTGCACTGGAGTGTGGGTAAAATTATGTGGAGACTTACCAGACAACTCTCTCATCATAGATAACCTAATGGAAGGATTGAGGGAAGAATTAACATGAGAAAGCGCAAACAGAGAGAAGTCATTGAGGTCAATTACAGGTAAATTTAGCAGTCTCAGTAGAATCTGATTAAAATGAGATTTCCAACAGAGCTCATTTAACGGATGGAGCAAACCGACAGTTAAAAGTGGATCCCACTAAAACAGTAATTATTATTTGTCACTGTGAAAGGAGATGAGCTTATAACTGTCCCAATCATAAAGTAGGTAGATATGTTTTGCGGTTCTGTAACATCAGATTGGCATTGAGGCAATGATTTATGTTTTATATGAAGAAAATATGCAAACTGAAACTATTGGTCTATTGAATCGAGTTCAGACTTGTTGAATCACATATCATTTTTGATCTCCATATTTTCTGTCTGACATATACAAATACGAACACACACACACACACACACACATACTCACCAAGATCAAGGCGAGTACTGAGAAGATGTAGTAGATGGAATCTCTGAAGAGAGACCACCAGGTCAGTGCTACTGTCTGAGACAGAGAGAGAGACACACACAGCTCAGAACTGTCATACACACACATAGTTACGCTGCAAAGTGTCTGCTCACACACACACACACACAGACAGATAAGGTAACATCACAGCATGGTGTAACTACTGATTATCTTGCTGATAAATGCATGTAAAACTTCTTCGTGACAGGAGCAGGACTTTGATTAATTAAGGTGGACTTTGATAAATACTGGCTCATGGACTTGACGAAAGCACGACAAAGTCATCACACGTGTCGGTCGACCAGCACTCATACTAAGTTAATTAAAACCAACCATAATATTATGGCGTTTGTGTAATACTGTGTTTGCAGATTAAGTTTTATGAATGCATGTTGTACACAAAAGTTTGGGACTGAACGGTAAACTGAATGTAGAGTTTGGGATTGAATGTTAAACTGAATGTAGAGTTTGGGATTGAATGTTAAACTGAATGTAGAGTTTGGGATTGAATGTTAAACTGAATGTAGAGTTTGGGATTGAATGTTAAACTGAATGTAGAGTTTGGGATTGAATGTTAATCTGAATGTAGAGTTTGGGATTGAATGTTAAACTGAATGTAGAGTTTGGGATTGAATGTTAAACTGAATGTAGAGTTTGGGATTGAATGTTAATCTGAATGTAGAGTTTGGGATTGAATGTTAAACTGAATGTAGAGTTTGGGATTGAATGTTAAACTGAATGTAGAGTTTGGGATTGAATGTTAAACTGAATGTAGGGATTGGGATTGAATGTTAAACTGAATGTAGGGATTGGGATTGTTGCCTTAATGTTGCAGCATTTCTTACTCCAACACAGTAATCACTTTTACCAGGTGATGTGTTTTTTAGTAGGGGTGTATGTGTGCTTTTGGCTGGACACTAGAACAGCTCCAGTCAGAGCGGTAAGCATTTAATTATTCGGGTGAATAAGCCTAAAATATAAAAGCCAGGCGCATGCTGAAATGTATGGTTGATGTATTTGGTTGATGACTGGAAATAAAGACGTGAACCGGAATTTTCTGAGACCAGAATAGCATTCCGCAGAGTCCATGCGAGGAGAATGTGCAGGAGTACATAACAAAGAGGGCAGCCAAAATTCGTTTTGACAAATTGGGTTTTACTCTGCTTGTAGTCTTTGTCTAATTTGTTGTCTCTGTTGTCTGTCTTCCTGCTGGCAGCTTAAAAAACACAATTTCTGCAATGCTTACCCACAGGTTTCGAATTACGGGGCAGACTGGGGGGGTCTGACCCCCCTAATTAACACTTCGACTCCCACCCCCAAAAAAAGGGTAAAACAGCAATTTGAGGGGGGTTGAAACATTTATATATCCTATGGTATATAGTCCTGGAGAAAAAGTTGACCCCCCCCCCCGATTATCATTGTGTAATTCACACTCTGCTTAGCCGTAAGCCTGCTAATTCCACCTTTCCAACACGCTACATTACAATTCATATCATAAACTAAAGTCAACAAATTTCAAATTTCACAATGTTAAATTATGCCCAGTTCACTCATCCAAAAGATGCAGCCCAGGCGACACACTGAGTGTGTGTAAGAATGTGAGGGTGTTCCGAACCTGCCTCGTGAAGATTCCACACACTCCGATGATGACCAGGATATTAAACACAGCAGAACCTACGATGGTTCCCACACCCACATCTCCCTTAGTGATGAACACACCTATGTTACACACATACATACACACACATACATACACACACACACACACACACACACACACACACACTATTATTCATGCAATGTACAATATTCCACGAATACTTCAGGAGAGACATTTTGAGTGTTCCTTGTTACAGTGGCTTGATCATCAATAATTTGAGTATTCAGTTATATTTTCAGAATTCTGAATATTCTATTCTGATGCAATAAAGTAATACTCAATCACTTAGCTGACATCTAGTGAATACAAATAGAATTGCACCTGTGTTATATTTTATGAAGCCAGAAAATTTACTCTCTAAATGTTAACTAGGGACATCATACAGTTCGTTCTGCAGTCAAAAATATGAGACTATGGACCAATCACAAACAAGATATTCAGGAGCAACAGCTGTACTAACCAATGAGAGAGGTGAAGAGCTCAGGGGCAGAACTTCCTGCTGCCATGAAGGTGGCTCCCGCCACATCTTCACTTAGCTGCAGGTTCTAAACAAACAAACAAACAAACACACAAACAAATGAAGAAACAAAGTCTTGCAGTACTAAGCGATCATTTCAGACTGACATGGCCCCAACACCACCAACAAACTGTTCCTGTGACAAAATCGACATTATCATATTCATAAAGTATAGTATGACGCACATCTTTGACATGTCGTATCAGGTTCCAGAGGCTGATTGTTTATTGCTATAAGGCCTTTAAATGAGCAGCTAACGCTAACAGACAATGACAAAATGAATGTCTAACGTCTAGAGTGTGATCCACGGGGGGAAAACTGCCACGACGCGACCTGTCAAAGACGCTTCTATTTAAGGTTCCCTCCACCTGCCGCTCTCTGTCTGTTATGAGCGAAGTTCAGAAATCGGGCTGTTATTGTGCCATCGCTCCTTTGATTTCAGCCCGTGAGTGTGAGACGCCGCATATGGCAACGCGCTGTTCTATTCCTGTCCCAGCACAACAGTAGGCGCTGATTCTCACCTCTGAAATTTTCTCCAGAGAGGGAACGAAATAGTCATCGCACACAATGGCAAGCGCATAAAACATGTAGATGGCCTGAGAGAGAGAGAGAGAGAGAGAGAGAGAGATTTAAAAAGGGGAGAGGGGAATTAGACTCACCGTACAAAAAAGAAGAGAAAAAAAAAACCCAGAAAGGCTGAGACATTGGAATTTGCAAACATGAATAACATTTGAGAACAAGTATCATTTTAAATATAGTCTGAATTCTGGGAACAGAAGTTCATTCCTGAATATAATGAACAGTAGTCATTCACAACGACATAATATATGATAGATAGATAGATAGATAGATAGATAGATAGATAGATAGATAGATAGATAGATAGATAGATAGATAGATAGATAGATAGATAGACAGATAGACAGATAGATGAGGTATTTAGGCACACACACAGGGTACATTAGCATATGCAGTGTTAAAAAGGGAGGGAAAAGAGAGAGAGAGAAGACTGCTCACTCACACACAGCACATGGAGAAGCACAGCTCCTCTCCTACGCTGCTCTTTGGTGAAGATGTCTTCAGGGAACTCGTGAATGGCTGAGTGAGAATGACAGACAGTTACCGTTAGCAACAGAAGAATCCTCATACCGTTACCATTAACTACAAGAGAATCCTCACAAGGGCGCTGTTAACAACAACGGAATCCACAGCATTCCTGTCAGCAGCAGGGGATTCCAAATCATTAGCTACAGAAAATTCCTTACCGTACAGTTGCAGTGGGCTGCAGGAAATAGCTAGGAAGCTAATTCTGGTCGAATTAAATATTAGAAACTCATGGGTGAATATATAAAGGCAATAGTAGAGACTTTCTTGATCTGATATCCACACAAAGCACCAAATGCAGCCGGCCTCAAGAGAATTCTTTTACAGTTCACCTCCATTTAATATAGCTGTTGCTAAATCTTTCAGAAATAAAAGAATGAGCAGGCTGATAGACAGTTATGGGGACTCATAGATGGTCAGGTAAAGTCCGGGAAAAAACTCGTTTGACCATTTTTGGGCATTCACTGTGTGGAAAAAGAATTCATACCTAAAAGCTTCTGTTCCCAAACCCAATCTGCCGTCACTGTGTAGAACTGTCTGTAAATAATGCATTTCATTTTACACTGAAACCAGCACATGGGAAAGACACCAGCCAACCAGAGCCGCAATCTCAACAGACAGCACTGGACATTAAACTCTTCAAAACTGTCCAATCAATTATGAACTCTACGAATTTCAAATTAGGCTGAAAAACTCTGATGAAAACAAGTCTCTCTCTCTCTCTCTCTCTCTCTCTCTTTCTCTCTGCCTCCCCCCCCCCCCCCAGTGTGTTCTCAGTGACATACAGTCACTATTAGAAAGCACACATCTGTGTTCATTCTTTTATTTTAATGAATCGTTGTTCACACGGGCTCCATCCAGTCTCTCAGATGGGTAATTACTGTGGAAAATAATCAGAGGAGTGATTATTATGTAATATGTAAATTATCTGTGCGCGCCACAGACTAGACTTTGAAGTATTTTGAATTGTCAAAGTAAAAGAATGGTTTCCTCCATTTGGCAATCAGAATGCAACAACACTGTTTAATAAGTCAGATGAAATTTCCCCAGGGGGTGAACGAGAAGGCATATATAGAGCAGGATTCATCTGAGACATGATGGCTGGGGTAGATGCTCTCTCTCAGGTGTCTGTGTGTGTGCATGTGTGTGTGCGTGTGTATGTGTGTGTGTGTGGGTGGGTGGGCTAGGTAGGTTTCAGCCGCATTCATGCAGAGGGGGAAATTGAACTTTAACGACTGGAGAGACCACAAGCTATTTATAGCAACATGCATCACAGCGTCACCATGCCACTGGGGCACATAGACACACACACACACACACACATTACAGACACACACACATTACAGACACACACACACACACACACACACATAGAGACACACACACGTACACACACACACACGTGTGCACACACACACACATCACAGCGTCACCATGCCACTGGGGCACATAGACACACACACACACACACACACACATACAGTCACACACACACACACACACACACACACACACGCACACACAAGCACACACACGCACACAGACACACACTTACTATGTCACTCTCGTTCACTGCTTGACTGAGGCGTCTTATGATCTTTT
>NC_044509.1:2293233-2335733 GCF_902362185.1 Chanos chanos | reverse complement strand
CCAGTTGGACATGGGCAAAATTCCCTGCATAGCTTTTTAATGGACTATTTAAGAGAACCTTAAAATAGTTAACAGGACAGGACGTTACAAAGAACTGTCTTTGTCTGATGTATGTTCTCCCATGAAGATCTGAGCCCTTATCAATGATATGAGATTACAGATAGTCTATCTAACTGTACTGTATATTTAACCACTTCAAAACTCTTAACACTAAATTGTGCATAAAGATTGACAGAAATAACTGAAATAAATGACATAAGTCGTGTTTAGACGACGTCACAGATTTGGTTCGGTTTCAGAGAAAGTCTCTTCACTTTCAGACTGTGAATGGGATGTGTTCTGAAGAGTTGCTAAAGCTGTGTATTTACATACACACCTGAGAGAAAAATCAGACCCATATTAGTGTACTACTATTGGAGTTAATGACAGAAATCACACTACTTTTACTGAATCTTTTACTGAATCTTTTACTGAATCTTTTTATATTCTCTGTTTATTCACACAGGTGATTTGCTCAGCTCATCGTGAATGCGCTAACACATTTTGCCATTACAGAATGTGTTATTATAGTTATGATATTGTTATTATAGAATGTGTTATATTTATTATGTTGTTATTATAAAATAGTTTATTATAGAATATGTTATTACAGTTATGATATTGTTATTATAGAATGTGTAATAGTTATTATATTGTTATTATAAAATAGTTTATTATAGAATGTGTTATTATAGTTATGATGTTGTTATTATAGAATGTGTTATAGTTATTATATTGTTATTATAAAATATTTTATTATAGAATTTGTTATTACAGTTATGATATTGTTATTATAGAATGTTTTGTTATAGTTATTATATTGCTATTATAAAATATTTTATTATAAAATGTGTTATTATAGTTATTGTATTGTTATTATAGAATGTGTTATTGTAGTTATTCTATTGTCATTATAGAATATGTTGTTATAGTTATTATATTGTTATTATAGAATGTGTTATTACAGTTATCATATCGTTATTGTAGAATGTGTTACTGTAGTTATTATACTGAAATTATAGAATGTGTTATTATAGTTTTTACATTGTTATCATAGAATATAATGTTATGGTTACTGTATTGTTATTATAGAATATTTTGTTATAGTTATTACATTGTTATTATAGAATGTGTTATCTGAAATGATACAGATCCCACTCACTGTTTATTAATACACACAAATAGTGAATACAAAACTTCATATCAGTTTCATATGTCAGTTTTTTTAGCCACTAAACTGGCTAGCCAAAAGCAAACTATGTGTGTATGTCCTGGTATGTTAAATTAAGCAGTCTGTTCACCTTTTGCCACCAATACTAACACAATGCAAAACACAGAACACAGCATAATCGTTGTTGCTTTCTGTAATGATCGTAAATATGTACCTTTTAGCCATACAAATCAATTAAATGAAGTTCAAAATTATATAAAGTGTTATTGAAAACAACAGTACGTACAAATTCATCAAAGGCACCATCAAAATAAAATTAAATTAAATAAAAAAAACTATGCACACACAAAAAACACAGACAAAACTATTAGAACCCAGCTGTCAATTATTCCCAGGAGACCGGTACGCCTTAAAACCTTTTATTCCATTTTTTCCCAGTCTCTGCAAGAGAACACAGGGGTTTAATCAATAAACCCTCCCGCTCTCTCTCTCTCCCTCTCTCTCTCTCTCTCTGTTCTGAGAAGCAATCGTAAAACTGAACTGATCTCTCCCCCCACGCTCAGTCACACCACATGACACTAGCCAGTCACACCGAACATGATCTCAGCTCACACTAAGTGATTCAGTGGGAGAAAGAGAGAGAGAGAAAAATCTCACGTCATTTAAAAAAAGAAAAAAGAGATACTGAAGAACAAGCAAGCAGCTCCTTCAGTTTTCTCTGCAGTGTGAGACACACAACACTAACGTTCCATCTTTCCACTCCCGCCCCAATACCACACCTGCCACAGAGTGACTCCAGCCACCGTGAGGGCAGATTCCAGCCATCTCTGCTGCCCAATTAAAATCCCAGAATGCACCTGGCCCAGGCAGGACCCAGCCGTCAGCATGGTGCCGCAGGTCGTGTGTGACCATTGTCCTGAACCAAAGGGTTGTTGACAAACTCAGCACAACAAAAGGGTTGAATAAAGGTACAGAGACAAGGCTGCATTCCCAGGGACTCAAGCCCCAAAGGAGACTAACCCCACATTTTACACACATAACCACTTTTTTGTTTTTTGGTTTTTTTTGCTTTTATGTGACAAGATTAATGAATTACTCCCTTGATAAAACTCATGGCTTTTCTAGCTCTTTTTTGAGGGGAAATTTTCAATGAAGGGTATGCCAGCATTCTCAGCATATATAAAAATATCTTTATGGAAAAAAATAATCAATTTCGACAGAAACGGCTACTACTGAGCCAAAGTCAACATTAGGAAGGAAAAGCATAAAAACCATCTGAGAGATCCATATTGACACATCTAAAAATAGCTCCCTCCATTTTTACTCCTTTTTTTTCTCTCTCTACACACCCGTCTGAAGCCCTACATGCACACACACACACACACACACACACACACACATGCGCATGCACACACACGCACACACATGCACACACACATACACACATACACACTGGCCTCCAAACAACACACTCCCAAAAAAATGTAGCATTCAGTTGCTTAGCAACGCCGGCCTCAAAGAGTCCTTGCCTGGAGACGAGGGCTGCCATGCCGTCGCGTTCTTTTTTAAGGAGCAGGGAGAGGAAAGACAGAGAAACAGAGAGCAAGAGAAAAAAGAGAGAGAGAGAGAGGAAGAGAGAGAGAGAGCACGAAGGAGAAAAAGAGAGAGGGGGGGAGAGAGAAAGGGCATGAAAGAGAGAGAGAGAGAGAGAGAGAGAGAGAGATCTACCTCCTTGTACAGACTGCTGCAGACAGACAGGCTTCCCGTAGGGCAGATGGATTCATCTGATCAAGCTCTGATTACATAATGCACTGATGATCTGTAATCACATTCATTGAGAACTGACCCAGCTCACAGTTCACACATAATACTCAATACAGAGCAGGCACAATAGACATCTATAATACAAGATTACACACCAAGAATGTTATTATACTAATACTGTGAGTCTAGTTCGGAGACTGGAATGGCTTCAATAGCTTCCCTTTGTCTGGTACTGAGTGACACTCTATTCCAGGATAAACCTCCCCAGACGTTTGTGGAGAATAGCAGGATTATATTTAATGACAGTCTAAGATGTGTGATGTTAAAATATAAGATGCTAAGCAAGATTGTTGGCTCGATCATCATAGGACTCAAAACACAGATAGATTTACTATGGTGTGTGTGTGTGTGTGTGTGCATGCTTGTGTGTGTGTGTGTGTGCGTGTGTGTGTGGGTGGATGTGGGTGTTTGTGTATTTGAATCTCTGTGAGTCTGGTTAGGGTATGCGTTGTTAAATCATGACTCTAACCCTGTAAAGGTGAAATACAGTGATGGATAGAACTATAAACTGTTTTTTACTAACTGCCTTTTTTAGAAGTGTCCTCTGATTAGTGTGATGTAGTACGATTTCTCCATTTTTTTATTGTTAAAGAGAAGTATGAGAGAAAAAAGAAATTACAAGCCTGTTTGGTTGTAATAAGGCAGAATGAAAAAATATGACTTAGCCTCTTCCCATCTAACCTCTCACTGAACGATCGCTCTGTGAAAGAGTGTTCATTTAAATACTACAGCAAGGGAGAAGAGAGACAATGAAACCACTACAGCCAGTCTTGACCTTGACAGAGTGCTGGATACACACACACACACACACACACACACACACACACATACACAGGTGCCTTTATATGAAATCTACAGTTTCACCACAAATCATTTTCAAGACAAATTTACCACTCACTCGGTGGTTTAAACAAATGTTGTCTAACATATATACAAACATATTCTGCGGAGGAGAGGGTGATGCGTCAGCTCTCGTCATTAAGAAATTTGCGAGTATTTGTGCAGACCAGATGGCCAAGTTTACCCAGCATGGTTTGCACATGAGAGCCAGCCCTTAACCACAGCCAGCCAGTCAGGGCCATGTGTGTCTCGGCTGTAAGAGCAAAGCATACACAAACAGACTTGGAAATGCCTGTAAGCATACACCAGGCACGCACACACACACACACACACACACAAACATACCAGCACACGCACGCACGCACACACACACACACTGTATAAACGTCATCTGACATCGACACCTAGCACAGTCACATTCACACATTCACACTCCAGTGTTCTCAGGGTATAAAAGTGTATCACTGGGCAAGGCTGAAAACAGCGGTTTATGAGACACACACGAGCTGCACTGGGTCTAAAGAGAGATATGACTGTGGTAAAACTGCCTATAGCAACTACATGGTTTTAAACCAGTCGCCAAATACCCGACTTCTACATCACATTGATTCATTAAGGTCTTATTCAAAGATGCATTCGCTTTGTGAGCTATGGGAGTCTGAATGGCTCTGGAGCAGCCGTGGGGATAAGGAAACTGCAGTTCTCCCTGGAGATATTACTGCGGGCCTCTATAAAAACTTTCAGTCATTTTTTTTACACAGTGTTGATCCTGTGCCAAATACCACCATGATTACTCCCCTGAGTGTCACTGAGGACAATCTGGTTTCCACTGTCACTGTCTGCATGTGTGATCTGGTTTCCACTGTCACTGTCTGCATGTGTGATCTGGGTTCCACTGTCACTGTTCGCTTGTGTGATCTGGGTTCGGCTGTCACTGTCTGCATGTGTGATCTGGGTTCGGCTGTCACTGTCTGCATGTGTGATCTGGGTTCGACTGTCACTGTCTGCATGTGTGATCTGGGTTCCGCTGTCACTGTCTGCATGTGTGATCTGGGTTCGACTGTCACTGTCTGCATGTGTGATCTGGGTTCGACTGTCACTGTCTGCACGTGTGATCTGGGTTCCACTGTCACTGTCTGCATGTGTGATCTGGGTTCGGCTGTCACTGTCTGCATGTGTGATCTGGGTTCCACTGTCACTGTCTGCATGTGTGATCTGGGTTCGGCTGTCACTGTCTGCATGTGTGATCTGGGTTCCACTGTCACTGTCTGCATGTGTGATCTGGGTTCGGCTGTCACTGTCTGCATGTGTGATCTGGGTTCGACTGTCACTGTCTGCATGTGTGATCTGGGTTCGGCTGTCACTGTCTGCATGTGTGATCTGGGTTCCACTGTCACTGTCTGCATGTGTGATCTGGGTTCGGCTGTCACTGTCTGCATGTGTGATCTGGGTTCGGCTGTCACTGTCTGCATGTGTGATCTGGGTTCGGCTGTCACTGTCTGCATGTGTGATCAGTGGGTGATGACTCGGTTTGGGATGCGTTTGGGTTGCTTATTGTTGTTGTTGTTGTTGTTGTTGTTGTTGTTGTTGTTGTTGTTGTTTTCCTCACCTGCACGGGGTGGTTCTGCAGTCTGGTTCTCAGCTATATCTTGCATCAGTGTCCGTCTGGACCAGTCAAAATGCAGTTCTTCACCCAGCTCAGAACCAGCGGACTCTGTCTCTGTACAGAATCACAAAGCAAGCACGGGTTAATGACACAGCAAGCCTGGGCAGGTTCACACTGCATAAAGACTAACAAAGACTAAACGACAGTTCTACTGCGAAATGGAGAGGAAAATGATAACAATCCATTTTATAGAGTAACGTTTTTTTTTTCTTTATGTCAAGCAAAACGTCTCTTTTAAATAAATACATGGAAATTTTAAAAATGTACAATAACCATATGGTAAAGTCACATCTATTGCTGTGTTACATGTACAGTTTCCAATCTTGAAACCTCTGAGCACTGTCTTTTAAGCTCTTTCCAAGCAAGGACTGAAACCTCTGAGCACTGTCTTTTAAGTTCTTTCCAAGCAAGGACTAATAGGCAACCACACATATTCAAATGTCACAGAGACTAAAAAGTCAAACTTACTTAATGTTTTAAAGATTTTTATTTAACATTTTCCTGCTTTAGCCCCTAAAGGCATGGAACAAGTAGGTCTTTAAGTAATCAAATAACTTCTGAGGTATAGCATCACTTCTCTGTATTTGTGTTCACAATGAATAATTACATTAAAAAAATTACATGAATTATGAAATATATGCAATTACACCGAAATGACATCTGATATACCATCAAACAAGACCTCATTTCATGGCGCATCCAGAGGTTATTCATTGTACTCACAGTGCCAAGAATGAGTGTCGGTTATAGACCTTACCACACCAATGTCTTTACTTACATTTCACTCACAGCTGAACAAAGAATTCTGTGCTGTGTGTACTTCACACTTGAATCCAGTCTATGTTAGCATTAGCTCCTAGCAGCAAGTGGAAACCCACCAAACTGCTGTGTTGGCTAAAGGTGGAGGCAGTCGTGCTCAAGCCAAACCGTTTAACGTATAACCCATACCAGGTCTGGTGCAACTGGCAAGCAGCACCTTAAAATGGCGTTTGTGACCTTGGTTGACATGAAATGTTCATCTCTGGGTAAAAATGTTCATGTGCCAAATTTTGTGATACAGAATTTGTGTTTTATTGGCTTGAAACGCAAACTTTTTTTTTTTAATTGCTTTTGACCATCATTGCCAAGAAAGCAGTCACAACTGATAAATGATGTGTCTCAGGACCGAGTCAACGTCTTGTTGTTTTAAAAAAAGTAAAAACAAACATAATATCACTTGGAATAGATCACACAATACTGCTCAGATATAAAGCATACGAACTTCCATCAGCAGGAAATTCCAGCTCTGATTTTTGGATGAAATTCAGGGCTAATATTTTTACCACTTATTGTTGTGTTCCGTACGCAAATCAGCCCTCTCCGTCTGAGATATATTCGTTGGCCTGTCCGCTTTGGGTCACTGTACCATGAAAGGGTCGAGGCAGTGACAGCAGGAAGGAATCCATAGGAGATTTAGTATGGTCATGTTGTGCATCCATGTCAAGTGTTCTGTATACAATGCTGGGACCTCTCTCTCTTTCTGTCTCTCTCTCACAGACAGACACACACACACACACACTCACACACATACACACACACACACACACACACACACCAGGGTAAAACCAGGTCTCTTATCAGTCCCACACACTGTAGTACAGTCTGTATTTGGGCTTTCACTTTGTACAGCTATATATGGACAAAATCAAGAGAGAGTCCTTTCCACACATATATGTCACTACCCCAATCGTCGTCTTCCGCTGTGGAAAATACTACACAAATCACTCCTGATACCACACACAGAGATCAGTCCCTCTGTGTGTGTGTGTGTGTGCGTGTGTGTGCGTGTGTGTGTTGTTAGGTGGGTAAATCGTTTATGACTTATGATAATATACAAAGCGAAAAATAACCGGGACAGTTTGCATTATATCTGTTTAATCATCAGCATGCTGCCATGGCTTCACTCTAGGGTTCGATTTGTTCATTACAAGGCTAGTGATGGTCCTCTTGCCCAAGAATGGCATTAAGCTGGGACTTTGATGTGGAGGTGTGAAGAGGTGGTCTGGTTAATATTAAAGTCTAATGAGGAGACACTGCGTCTATAGTATATGCAAGGACGAACATCACAAAGACAACAAGGACAGAGAGCTGTAACCTCCTCAGGGAACAAACACAAATACACACGCGCACACACACACACACACACACACACACACACACACACACTCACACACACACACACTCTCACACAAACACACGCAATGTATTGCATTTTTATTGTCATCGTGATATGAATTTCCATGAAATACACATCGTAAAAGGGCTGTGATAGCAAAACAGCCGAGATTCGTGAAGCCATAAAGTTGATGGAGCAGGAGAGGGCTGAGGAGCAGTGTTACTCTGCTCAGGCATATTCCACACACACGTCTGTGGTGCGTCGACCTGCTCAGGCACATTCCACACACACGTCTGTGGTGCGTCGACCTGCTCAGGCATATTCCACACACACGTCTGTGGTGCGTCGACCTGCTCAGGCATATTCCACACACACGTCTGTGGTGCGTCGACCTGCTCAGGCATATTCCACACACACGTCTGTGGTGCGTCGACCTGCTCAGGCATATTCCACACACACGTCTGTGGTGCGTCGACCTGTGTGCACAGTGATGTAATTAGACAGGCTGAGAAGAGTGGCAGGGAGCTGCAAGGAGAAACAAAAGCCACTAAAAACAGCCGAGCACTAAACTACTAAACTACCAAAATGACTCATCCCACAGACACAACCAAGACCATGAATGTAAGTGGAGCAGCTGCAGCAGCAATTTTGTTTGCATCATGTATCAGGTGTAAAATAAAAACTATAAAATAGTTGGATTACTGTGATTTCATTACACAGCAAACACAATCTGCTCATTTTCGGAGTCTGCACTCGGTACGGATGCAACCAGCAACATACTGAATCTGGATGCTTTAATCTCTGTTTTATCATATCTCATATCGGCACCACGATGTCCCATGGGTTTATCATCCGACTTGTATTTTGCAACCCAGATGCAATGCGTCACCAACAAATGCAATGTTTTTATCTTTCCCATCTTCCTGAGGAATCCTGAATTTCAACACTCTCAAGTGCAGGGATGGATGGATGGGTGGATGGATGGATGGATGGATGGATGGATGGATGGATGAACAGAGGGATGGAAGAATGAACAGAGAGAGGGATAAATCAGCAGACAGAGATGATAGGTTTAGTTGGAGGTTTGGGTATTCATTTCAACGCCAAGGCTGTTCTCTCGTGACTGCACACAGTGCCGTCCAGGTGAACAGCTGGTAACATTGTCGTTCAGAGATTCCACAAGAACCCTGGAAGCTGTTCATTAGGTTACCATGACCTCTAATTTTACAAAGGCCTGATATCAAACTTAAATTCTACCACATACTCCTTAAATCAACCCCCTATTGAACTTTATAGCCTGTCACTACCAAACTATCAGCAATCAGAGCAGATTAATTATACTAGGACTCTGGGTATGAGGTACTCATAGTCCTCCCAGTATGGGAAGCCAGCTCATCACTTAATGACCTCAACCTCAAGATATAAGAACCATGACTGTCACTGCCAACCTCAGAGAGTTTATACCTTCCCTGTCAATCCACGTGCGCCACATGACACCAGCAACCAGGAGGCAAAGACACTGAGAGTCTACTCCCATAGTTCCTAACCTGTCTAGATTTAAAGGCATTTGCAGAGTTGCAGAGAGGACTGGCCTGGAGAACACTCTGCCAGAAAACTCAACTGAAAGATCCTCACAAAAGCTGAAGGAGTTCCTACCTGTGGTGAAGTCCTCAACTCCAAGGTGTCGTCCACAGACATGTTGCTTGATCTTAGGATGTTTGAACAGCCTCATCAACTAGCATTCCATAACAAAGCAAAACTTGCATATGGCGACGATATTAGTCGTGGAGATTTGAAAGTCTTCTGCATGCTTGCGCTGTGTGTGTGTGTGTGTGTGTGTGTGTGTGTGTGTGTTTGTGTGTGTGCATCCTTGTAACAGTGTCTAAGCAACTGAGGAGGAAGGATAATGTTAAGCTGGGAGGGAGGTCTCATTAACCCAGGACACTGGGCAGGCTACCTCACCATGCCAGCTCCAGTTTCAGGACGTACATTCAAGAGTACAAATCCCAGCTTTCCTTGACTTGACTAACTGAGTGGATTACACGTCCCAGGTTGAAGACTCAGTACCAGGTTTCCCGGTCACACCAAATGGAAACCATCAGGTAAAAGGAAAGATACATGCAAAGATGTGCAGCATTTTATTGCAATCTTCTCCTTAGCACCGAGATGGCACCTGAGATCAAAATACCCAGACCCAGAGACTCAGCACAAGCCCTCGAATGTAAGGAGAGAAAGAGAATGAGAACACACGATCCACCCTGTGACTATGGCAATCATTTTCTGAAACAGTAGAGCAAACTTCAAACAGAAAACCTCAAGGAGTCAGTGATGAGTTAGATTAAAAGTAAAAGCAGATACTTGCTTCTATAAGCCATCAAACAACTGAGTCTTCTCTAAAAGCCCTGTAACAGAAAACCTGTGACAGAAAATACCCACGTGTGCTGTGTAAGGTGAGTGAGAAAACTGAGCTTTGACAACTACTGTAAAGAATTCCTGCCTTGTGAACGGACGGCGAAATTCCGTACACTGACCACCCAATTTACAATCATAAAGTGACGCTGAGGGTTTTGCAGGGATATCCATAAAGCCCATATAAGATGTGTTGAGACCACTGATTATGACTATTCAGTGGATCATCACTGATACTTGGTGTGAGTAGATTGGATAAATTTGGTTACTATGAGTGGATTATATCGCTGCTGTAGTATATCCCAACTCAGATCAGCACAAGGATTTGGTGAGATATAACAGTGCCAGTGATAGTTCCACAATAATGCATCTACACTGGCCTTGAGTCCCATGTGAAAAAAACCATGGCAAATGTCTGTGCCTGATGAAGAAGACATCCAGCTTCTCCAGGATAAGACTGCGAAGGCTGACCTAGATTGACGCAAACGTTATGCAACTCCTGCCTGAGCAAGGCATATGCCATGGCTGTGCACAGCAAAGGAGGCCTTGGTTCCACAACCGAGGAAAAATCAAAAAGAGGACAGCTAAGATTCCAGAGCAAGTTGCTGCCTACCAGGCAGAGCTAAGGCACAGGTCTGCAATGTCTTAAATGCGTGAGGCGTTGAACTGTGGCAACAATTAAGTAACGGTGCCTCAATTATCAAGCACATCTTCTTAGGCAACTTAAGGACCTCCAGGTGATTTTCACACCAAGGTGCTACTCCTTTTTAGAAACAGACCACCCGAGGCAGCCTGAGGAACTTTCATTTCCTCTACGACGCCTCAGAACCGGACCATGGTTCCATGGCCTGTTTGAGAACTGAGAACTGAGAGGTAAGATGGTCCTGTCCTCTTCCCAAAAAGCAGCAACCAGTTCCTTGCAGAGAGATGTGCGCTTTTCTACCTGGTGAAGAGCGGGCAGACGTCCTCAGAAATGAATTTAAGATTCCCATTCTTTGTGTCATCCTCTGAACTGATTTCACAGTAATACTTACATGGGATACATTTAGATTCCTGTCAATTCAAAGTATAGAAGTATTATTCTAGGTGGCCAAAGTACAGGGTTTGACAAGATCTGACAACCCAACCCAACTGATGGCAACCCAACAGATGACACAATGCAATGAAATCAAAGAACCCAGTTTCTTCAACAGCTGTCTGGAAGTTGCAATATCAAACTCCTCATGACCAGATAACAGGGCTGGAAATAATCTTTGTAGCACACTCGCTACCGTGGCTAGTTGGAAACAAAGCTATTAACTAGTCAGTATTTTCACTAGCCAAACACCCCCCCCCCCCCAAAAAAAAGTAACTGTGTTGTAGATTCACAAAATTCAAATTACAGAAAGAAAGTGCTATTAATAAGCAGGTGAGCAGGTGTTAATTTCAAGCCGTGCTTGGAAGAAGGGGTGAGGAAATCTACACTCTGTTATTTATCAACCTCCGCTTCTCCCTCCACAGGGCTGGACCAGTCTGACTGAATACTTCGAGGTTTACAACTAACAGCTTCAGGAAGGAGCAGAGTGTGCAGACTGCCTGCCACTTAATGCAGAGCTAGCAACTCTGTGTCAAGTTCAGAGGGATTCAGTTCCCAGTGAAGTACCTCACCTAAGGGCAGGGAAACCAATGCCAGTGCCCGTAGTCAGTTGGTTTCATTTGGCACAGAACTTCACAGTTCTATTCAAAATTCCCTTTATTGCCAAGCATGGAAAGTCCCATGGAATGCTTTGTCACCAAAGCATCAGCTTCAAAGGGGAAGAGAGAGAGAGAGCTGCTGGACATCTTAGCTATCACTCAAGCCAAACTCTGGGCCCAACTTGCCAGTCAGCAGTCCCCAAGTGCACCCTATCCTGAAGGTTATGGATTGAGGGAAATACACTACCTCAAGGTAGCCTCCAGGTCACCTTTGGGGGTCAAACCATTACAGAAGAATTCAGGAGGATGGCCCTTATTGACATTGAGGGATACCTCTTGGTTACATGTCTTTGACATTACATGTCTTACATGTCTTTGGACACTGTGCACCCTGACCTCAAGTCTCCTCATGGAGCCTCCTCATGCGTTCCTATCTTAGGTGGTCCACCAGGATTCTGAGCTCTTGTTTCACCAGTAACTGATGCACAATCAGTTCTTAACTAAGCACCTCTGGAGCTGCTTTCTCTGATACTACCTACCTGTCCTGCACACCTGCCAAAGATGGAAAAATGGACACTGCAAATTTGGAGCTTAGAAATACTGTTATGATTGTTGAAAACCAGTTTTCCTGTGCATTTTAATCAGTGGGGAAGGTTCTTCAGGTTTTTCCTGGGGCTAGGCCTGGTGGCAGGATTAATTTGGCGAGGGTGCAACAGAAATTACCGAGGGGACACAACTACATTCACTCAATGAACGGCTTATCTGTTTTTATCATCAAGAAAATTACATGATAGCTGTCTTTCCACAAGCATTCCCAACAATGCAATGCATATTAACAGGTAGAATTCATGGGCTCATATTGACCAAATATTGCTGACTTATAATAACATTTTGTTGAATCAAAATTCAGCTAAATAGACTATCCCAGTGGTTCTGAACTCCAGTCCTGGGGGCCCCCTGTCTTGCACACCTTTGTTTTAACCCTTCATTACCACAGTAAATTGAGCTAATCAAGGGCTTGATGATTAATAGATCAGTGGAATCAGGTGTGTCAGTCCTGAGCTAAAACAAAGACGCGCAGGACAGGGGGCCCTCAGGACTGGAGTTGAGAACCATTGGACTCTCCATCATTAGCTGTAAACTTCAGTTTTCTCCCTAACATCCCCCCGCGATGGACTGGCGACCTGTCCAAGGTGTTTCCCTGCCTTTCGCCCTATGAGCGCTGGGATAGACTCCAGCGCCCCCCGCGACTCTGGTCAGGATAAGCGGCTTAGATAATGAGTGAGTGAGTGAGTTTTCCCCCCTACAATATTACATAATGTTACAATTGGACAAGATGTACAACCTAAAAGCACTAGTAGCCTAGTGCATCAATCTGATAACAGGCTCATATCAGGAGATATTGACTGGAAAGTGTTATCCTTTGATTAATTCTGCATTTGACTGAAACATATAAGAGAAGGAGTATGCACATTAGAAAAATGGTGTACAAATTCAGCAATGGGTTTTTACTCACTATGTGACACTTCTCCACTACAGACACTCACTAAAATCTTCATCCATGTTACGACCGTGCTGATACTTGGCTGACTCATTGGTCACCCTGCCCTGCCTGATGGACATAGTTTTCCCTTTAACGATGCCCTACCCTTGCAAAAATGACCTTTATGTTTCCAGGCTGGACAGTGACAGTGTAAACTGAGACATCATACGGATGAATGGAGAAGTGACCTGTATGCGCATATTAATATGAGTGTCTGGGCCCAAATAAAGATTTACGCATTGACATGTCAGCGTAAATTTTGGCAAAAGGTCTGTGTCTAGTCTGTAGCAAATCAAAAAACAAACATGAAATAAGCTGTGTAAATGTGGTTTCTTTTCCCGTTGTGTTGCAATGAATTCCAACAGTGGGGCAAATCTCTCCCCCCCCCCCCATAAATTTGAAGACTAATCTGCTTTCTGATTGGCTACGTGAGGTAATCCTACCCATGTAGTTTAAGGGGAAGAAAACAACAGCACTCCATTAGATGGGGCCTCAGTGTCCCCTGATTGTGGTTGGGTTAGGATGAAGCAAAGGGTTTGAATAAACCGTGATCGCCTGATGAAACAGAGAGACTAAAAAGAGCTACTGAATAGTGAAAATGATGTACAGTAGCTATCAAGAGGATTTGACTGGTTAAGATGAAGGAGAATGGTTAAAGACAGTCTCTGATTATTAATGCTTAAAAAGAGAGGCTGAGATGAACTCTTCTGAGAATATCCATGAGCACCAGCAGTAGCAGAGCAAGTCCTTAAAGAGCCTCTATCCAGGGACATTTCAAATGGAATGAAATATTGTACATACGCTACTACATCCAAATACTGTGGAACTGTCCCCTCCTTCAACCCCCTCCTCTCTCTCCCCGTCCCTTTCTCTCTCACATACTCTCTCCTCTCTTCTTTTCCTCACACACACACACACACACACACACACACCTCCTCCTCCTCCTCCTCTTTGACTTATTTGCCCGTCTCTCATGCCCTAACTCAAAAGGCTAAGGTTGAGATCACCTGTGGCTTTATTGTTGAGACTCTTTGTTGGCTTCTTAATTAACAAGGAGCCCATCATGGAGACCCAGCTTTAGAGAACCTGAAAGCACAGAGCTGGACTCAACACAAACACACATACACACACACACACATCCACAGTAATCCTGACTAGTCACCCTGATTCCCCTCCTCAAGATGAGATAGAGTATTACACTTTTCATACCTCTAAAACCGATTTTTTTTTACATCTGATATTGTAAGGAAAGTAACATTACTATCATAACAACTACAGGCCATTTACCGACACAGATATTTTCCGTTTTTCAACACTCTCACAATAGTCCGCACCTCAACAATATACAGTCTCATTCCACTGAGAAATGTGATAGCGATCTGGCTGTCCACTAATTAAACACTCCTTACTGCAATTACCACTGTAATTAGCAGCTGATGCGGGTCATTCCTGTTCTAAAATGAGCGTGCATTACCAGGGACCGGATTTTGAGGGGCTTAAGACAGGGGTTCTATGAGGATAAGAGGCTGGCTGGTGTCGGCGCGCGAGCGGGATGCCTAGAGGTGTGACGCAGGTGAGAGACGTCTATATCCCAAATAGCCTTTTTATATTAAAACAAAAAAACTAATTTGTAAGATTACTGCGGCGAAATCAGAAGCATGTTTAATAAAGTTACAAAGAAACCACTGGGATAACGGTCTTATGGAAATAATCATGTGACAAAATTGCCGTTTAAAGATCTCACTCAATTCTAAACGGAGAGGTCCAGAGCAAATATCTGACCAACAGTCTATCATGGTCTAGCAGCATATACTCTCACCTGTCAGGTGCAGGACCTGTGCGAGCCATATGACTGCCAACACTCCGAACCCACAGCAGCAAAACCGCTGGAACGGCCGCCGTCTCCCGGTCCGTAGTGCCGCCTTCATCCCGTCCCGACGAACCTTCAGTCAGAACATATCTGGATCATGCAGGTCCAATTTTCACACCTCGCTTGAGAACCCCTGGGGCGAGTTGCCTTACAGAACTTAACTTACGAGTTCAGTTCACGGTGCGCTCGTGGTTGATGTTAAGTCTATTTTTCAGCATTTCTCCTCTCTCTGTTTGTATAGTGACGTTTCGCTCTGTTTCGACGCATTGTGCCCATTCAGAACCGAAGAGTGTGTGCTGTTATAACGAGTTCAGCGTCAACCGTGTCCTCGCGTTAGAACGGTCATCAAACGCGGGGTTGCCTCTCAGACACACACCCAAACATACACACTAGGAGTCAGGTTTGCTGGTGGTTGACAGCGATTTCTCTCTCTCTCTCTCTCTCTCTCTCTCTCACTCTCTCACTCACTCACTCTCTCACACACACAGTCTCTCTCCCGTTCTCTCACCACTCCCACTCTGGGGTCTTGCCAGTGGTCGTGGTAAACCATAGGACGGAAAATACACTAGGGGGCGACCATCTAGCCGTCTGAACCATTCAGTTTAAACCACTGATTAACAAGCGGCACTCTCAGTCACTCTTAGTTCAAACCCTCACACATGAGGGTTTGAAAACTGACTTCAGAGCAGTTACTGAATGCATAACATGGTTGTATTGAGCTCATGTAAATGATTGCTTTGGGGAGACTCTGTCTAGCATATATTCGGTATACTTGTGACAAGTGGGAGGATAGCGTTTGCCTTACAATGCGTCGGCTTGATTACCTTCCATGTATTTATGTATGAATTAGAAGCTTTGATATGCATTATGAGTTTGTCTGGATGGAAAAATGAAAGGCAGACAGATTGATTTGAATCTCAGAGAATTTTCTCATCTCTTTGCTGGATGTTAGAGAGTTTGTATATGAAAAGACAAACATTCACAGACACCAACAGGCAGAGAGGCATGTGAACACACACAGACACACACACACACACACACACACACACACACACATCCCTCCATCCACCAATACACCCAATCCCCCCAAGCACACTTACGTGCACACGTGGGTGCGTGCGTGCGTACACACACACACACACACACACAGAGTCTGTGTTTACAGAACACTGGTGACTCAGGCCAGTTTAGCTCTTGAGCCCCTGGCAGTTGCAGATGCGGCAGCACAAGCTCAGAGCCAAATAAAGACAAAAAGCAGAGGGCTGTTGTCGTCCGTCCCTGTACAGGTGTCAGCTCCAAGGTGATAAAAACGCTCACAGGACTACAGCTGTTTAGGAAAAGCATCCTCACAGACACAACCCAGCAGACTGTGGTGCTGTTTCGTCTCACAGTGCCATGGTACAGAGAAAGACTGTAGGAACCGACTGGAAAGGAGTCGGTCTTGATACTCTATGAGGTCAGGCAAACATTCAGCATATTGTGTGTGTGTGTGTGTGTGTGTATGAGTGAGAGGGAGAGAGAGAGAGAGGGAGAGAGAGAAACTAGATCCTCTTTTTAACATTACTTTGACTAGAACAATGTTTCAACTGTGTGTGTGTGTGTGTGTCTGTGTGAGACAGAGAGAGAGAGACTGACTAGAAACAATACTCCAACTATTAGTGTCTGCGTGTGCATGTGTGTGTGTTGTGAAGGTATGTTTATGTGAAACTGAGAGAAAGACAGAGACTTTTTAAGAGTGTGTCTTGAGGGGTTTGGGGCCGTGTGTGTGTGTGTGTGTGTGTGTGTGTGTAAACAATGAGATGTATTTAAGACAGTTTGAGTAGAACAGACATCTATTATATTACCCCTCTGTGTGTGTGTGTGTGTGTGTGTGTGTGTGTGTGTGTGTGTGTGTGTGTGCAACTGAATCTGTGTGTACACAATTAGTGTGAATACAGACTTGTGTTTGCTGAGAGGCCAGCCAGTGGAGATGCATCACTATATACTCTTACAGAACCCCCTCCTAAATTCATCTTTCTGTTGTAATGTTCTTTATTCACCCTGCGACGGACTGGCGACCTGTCCAGGGTGTATCCCTGCCTTTCACCCTGTGAGCGCTGAGATAGGCTCCAGCACCCCCCGCGACCCTGATTAGGCTAAGCGGCTTAGATAATGAGTGAGTGAGAGAGAATTTTCTTTATTCAACACAGCCCTTATAGCTGGGGGGTAAATGCGAACTAACGAGCGTTTAATGGAACACATGAGAGAGAGAGATTTTCTTAGGAAGTCCGGAAACCCCCCCCCCGTGACCATTGTTCTGAGAAAAGGCAGCGTCAGATGTCCTGGAATACTGCGAAACACAAGGGGCTAAAATAAGATGTTGAGAGAGAAGGCTTTCTTCTTCTTTTATCTGTTTATTTCCAAGGTTTTTAGAGACAGTGTGTGTACGGGAGGGAGCACATGTGTGTGTGTGCATATTCGCTTTAGCATTTGTATTTGGACACTACATCTGTGAGATCCATCAGACCCTCCGAAAGACAGCTGTTAGTCAAACCTGGTCTTGGTGGTCTGGGGTCCTGTTGGCTTTTGTCCTCATTCCAGAATTCTGTTCCAGGCTGGGGTTTTTTTTTGTTTGTTTTTTTTTATTTTACCTGGGAAAGAGGTGTGCACATTTTTCAGCCAGTCGGATTTCTTGGACCGAATGGGAGGAGCCCCTTGCATCGAGACAGTGCTGTAACTGTGGCTAAAAGTGGTTTATCTCTTTAACACCAACGAGGTTGACGCTAGAAGCCAAAGCCAGTGTTTACATCTGAAGTGTCAGAGAGGAGGTTTCAGCTGCTGCTTACGCAAAATCACTGCCCCTCACTACTCCGACATGCCAAACACAAAATACCGACGCAATTTCATTTTCATCCCATTTCTCAGCTCTTTTCATAGGCATGGAATTTGTTCGGAATTTCTGAAGCGGCATTGTTTGTCAAAATTGGAATTAGACGCATTAGATTTAAAAAAAGATTTTGAATTGAACTGAATAGATAAAAAAGGTAGAATCCATCAATGATTCATCGCATAGCTGTCATAAATCTCCAATAACGGTCAATCTCCAATAGTGTCCACACTGCAGTGTATCCAAAGGATCAGCAGTTATGAGTGCATTTTTCACACCTAGATTGGATCTGTGGATTCACATTTTATCAGCAAGCAAAGTCCTTACATGAATCTAGTATTGAAAATGAATAGAATTTGAAGATATCTGTTCTTTGTGCACCGTGGACAGAGCAGAAATGTTGAAATTGTTCGTTTGTCTTTGCCCTCCGTCGGGAGCTTCAGAGGAGGGGGAAAAAAAGAAGATATGATTATTGATTTGCAATGGAAAATCTGTTAGAACAGGACAGCACTTGTTCACGTCACACAAAGGAGCGTTTGACAGAGTACAGAGCAGAGACAGGGCAGATTAATACAGACACAGATTTGTTTTATTGCCAGGCATCCTCCAGATCATACACATGATCAACACTTCATCATTTTCCTTCTCTCCAAGGGGAAAACCAACATGGGAGTCGATTCGCACCGACGTTACCCTGTCCTCTGGTCCTGGGAAAGACCATTAGACCTCTAACACAGTATGCATAGTGTGTGTGTGTGTGTGTGTGTGTGTGTGTTTTACCATATTCACATATATGTGCGTATGTTGGGAGCTGGGACCCTCAGAACCTCCCTGTTTGACAACACTCCAGCACTTGTCCAAACAGCCATTTGGCAAAACTGCAATTTAAGGTTAAACCGTCAAACCGTTCTGAAGACCACGGATGATTATCATGCAGGAAAAAAAAAAAAAAACAACAACAAAAAAGTAAAGCAAAAGAGGTGAACCTTCACAATACATCAGAGGCTTGAGATGAGATTATTTCAGTGTCAGAGCTGGGTCAAAGACTTAGTCTGTGTTTGGTTTCCACACATCTCAAAATCTTGTAACAACCTGCTAGCATCATGCCGCATTCCAGAACCCTGGTGAACGTTCCAGAGTTCCGGAACCATCCCATGTGCACACGGACAGAAAAGGGGAAAACAGTGCTCTCTCATCAGTTCTTCTTGGGCCACTGTTTGTACAGTTTGGGTGTGTTCGTTTCAATTTCATTTGCATGTCTCACCAAGGTTGTGCACATTCCTAGAATGAGACTGGAATGCTAGTTCATTCTTCTTTTTGTAACGCTGTAGGACTGACAGCTGGTAGATCTATAAAGTGCATTGAAAAGAGTGATTTGAAAGGTAAGAGCCATGGGTAAAGGCCGTAAAATAATAATAATAATAATAATAATAATAATAATAATAATAATAATAATAATAATAATAATAACAACAGTAATGATAAAGCAAAAGCAATGGGCTATGAATATAGATCAACCACACTTCCAGTGAGGGGCCAAACACGGTGAGTCTGGGACAGGGTGAGATGATGAAGTCATACATGAAGAGGATGTTCGTGTCTGTAAGACGCGGTGCAGCTCAGTGAGATTTCTGGGTCCGCCTCACTGACCTGAACACATACCCAGATATCAAGTCTTCACCGAGCCAAGAGGGTTAAGGCGGTTCTTTTGTTGGCTATAATGAAGTTCAGGTCAGTGCAAACGGAGACAGAGGGAGAAAGAGAGGAATGTGACACAGGTTTTCTGAATGTGGCAACAGACACAATCTGGAAATGTTCACGAACTCTTTCCCTGGGTTTATGGGTAATCTCACTCTAAACTGGGCACAGACATTTCTGGAACATTCTAAAGAATCTGTGCAGCTCACGGATGTTTAAAAAAAGGATGACACCAAAAGTGAAATGAAAGAGAGAATTTCAATGCGAAACGACAATGAAAAAGACAACAGGGTGGAAAACCACACATCACTCAAACAGGCACAGTCTCCAGATCAGTTTTCACATTATTCCCCACCACGTTCACAACCATTCCCACTTACAGTCTGAGAGATCCCATCCTGTCCATGTTAAGGCATACAAAATATTTACTCCGAAGGACAATTTTTTGTTACATATTAGAACTATAAATAATAACAATGATGATCATTATCCATTATGTAAAATAAAATACTGTCAGCAAAGATCAAGATTGGAACATTTTTCTGCCGATTGCAATTTTTCATTTGAAAAAAAAAAAAAAAGATACAAAAAATCAAATCAAAACAAAACAACAACAACAAACAAACAATACTTTGCTCAACTCCCTATTCAAAAATCCCTTTGCTGTCCCTTCACTTTTAATTCTAAGACAACAAACAGTAAGATCCATGTTTAGCGAGATGAATAAGTTAATAGTGGTTTTGCTTTGATACATACATACACACATAGACAGGGGACCTGTGAGAGGTTGTTCATATTCTTGCTCATGCTTTCTCAACCTCCCACAGTCTACAGACCTAGAGTGAGACACTGTCAGAACAGGAGATAAGTCTTATACATTTACCATATTACTAATCATATCCAACAAAGCATCAACATCAGGACGGTTCGCATCAAAATCGCTTCAGAATGCTTTTAAGTTTTGCCTGTTTTTTTAAATATCTGGTGTTGGAAAGAGAGAAAGAGAGAGAGAGAGAGAGAGAGAGAGAGAAAGAGAGAGAGAGAGAGAGAGAGACGGTGGGAGACAGAGAGAGAGAGAGAGAGAGGAGTGTCACACTGAATTGTTTGGCTGTACATATCCTTCACACACAGATAAAGATAGATTTATAATTTAATCTTAATATAACATCATAATCTGCTGGTACCAGGGTAATCACAGTGACTTGAAAATAAAATTCAAAATTACAAGAGGAAGATCAAAGTCTATGTACAACATACAATTACACTGAACAGGATTATAATTGGATATTTCACTTGTCATTATCCCTTTAAGCATGTACCTGTGTCTGTGTTTGTGTGTGTGTGTGTGTGTGTGTGTGTGAGAGAGAGAGAGAGAGAGAGTGTGGCAAAGTAATCCCATCATCCTTTGCCTTTCTGTGTGTGATGTCATCAGTGGTGGACCTGAAGGTGAGGTAAGGAGTAAGAATCCTATGTTTCGTATTTATTTTGTTTTGAATAACAGTTGAGATGGAAAGAAAAAGTGAGAGAGAAAACGTGAAAGTTTCATTCATGTGTGGCCTTGTCCTAAGCAAATGTCCCAATACCAAAGTCAACAATGCAAAACTGGAGACGGACCTGTTCTTAACTGTGCCAGGTGTGTATTAACTGAGTCAGATACTATACACATCTACACACATACATACATATATATATATATATATATATATATATATATATATATATATTCAAGAGTCACTGTATACAGCAACCAAACAGGAGAATTCAAATTGGCTCAGTAAAACAGTTAGACACGGGAAGCTGTTCAGTTCAAAAAGGGAGAGCTGCAGTTCCTCTTATGACCAGTAGAGGCATTCTACTGTTGCTACAGCAGATCTGTTAAGATGCACAGAGAAGCTCAACAGCTCCACTATCTGTATTCAGCAGAGGAGTTTTTTCTGTTTTTATTTTTGTTTGTTTGGTTTTTTTTTCAAGTGTCCTCTCTGAGGGTGTGTAGAGTGAGGCTCAGTGTCCGGCTCTTCTGGAACAGCCTGGTTTCCATAGAAGCAATTTCACATGTCATAGGGAAACGGACAAAGGGGGGGGGGGGGGGTTCCGATTCACGTTTGAGGCCAAAACAGGAGCTGTCTGTTGTTTCCCGTAACACTGTGGATGGGGGGGGGGAGGGGGGGGAGTGCAGGTCAGTCCATCTTGCCATCCTCCGGGACGGTCGGCAAATATGAATAAGTCACCGTGAGATTCCCAGTCACTGTGTGACTGATGTTCTTCCCGAGAGGAAAGCCCTGTTCCCTGCATCACTCACAACAAACAGTGCCCGAGCAGGAGAGGTTGCATATGTAGGAATGGAATGATGGAAGAAGGAGTGAGGAGCAGAGGAGCAGAGGAGCAGAGGAGGAGGACTACTTTCCCTCCGAGGGCGTTTGCTCAGCGCTGCCACCACACACGTTGTCAGTCAGATCAGTTCTGTTGTGACTAGTGAATACAGCTCAATCTAACCTAACATGCTCATTTTACCAGCAACTGCTGTTCTGCTATATGTAAGGACTGAATTTAAAAAAAAATCACGTTAGAGCCCATGCATGCACCACACACACACACACACACACACACGCGCGCGCGCACAATCAGTTATGATAGTGACCTATGTTTTGCATATGTGGCTAGTCCTGACGTGGCTTGTACTGACAGGGAGTGTCAGAGAATGTTTTCAAAACGTTTTTGGAACGTTAGGCCAACAGCTAGCCACTAACCTGTGACATCATAACAGGAGATTTGTTTTCTTAAAAAAAAAAAAAAAAAAAATGTTACGTTTTATAAAAAGTCTTATTTCTTTACTATTAGCTGTGGCTGGTATATTTCTGACACAGTGTGTGAAATGCGGATGGAGCGAAGACTTATCTTAGGTTTCACCAAAAGCTCAGTAACTCCCCATCACAGACATGACGTCATGTGTCAGCTGTATGTATGCAGGGCTTGGATATGGGGCCTACAGGATGCTGCAGTCTGGTCTCTTCACTGTCTGTGCTCAGTGACTTTAGCAGGTCATATGCTCATTACGCTCAAGCAGTTTTCTGTCAATGTCGTCACGTGGAGTAGATCTCACGGCCTCTTTCTTGGGGCTCATAATCATTTGGACATTCTCTTGTTCATTCTGCTTTGAGCGGTTCCCTGACTGAGTCAGGGAAGTGGTCGTTTTAAGATTCAGTGTAATATGTCTTGGCTTTCACTCCAGAATCTGTAGTGGGCCTTATGATTCTGCCTTCGCGGAGTCAGTGGACGTGATAGTGCATTGTTGTTCTGTGTGGCTTGTCCTCAGCAGTGACCTTAGCCGCTGACACAGAGGGGACAGCTGTGATCTGGGCCTGAGAGTACAAATGCCACGATGACCCAGTGTGTCTGGGTGCCATTACAAAAACGGATGAGCTCCGAATAAAACAGCATCGTGCAGATAAGCCTATGGTCTAGGCTGCTAATGTGTTATTAGACCTACTATTGACGTTAGCTATCGGGACCTGCTGACACTCCCTGTGAAGGTATGTTACTTCTGCCAATGCCCGAACCTGCAGTTACTAAATACCTGGGCAACATGGCAAATGGATTCTATGTATCAGTTCTATGAATCACTCTCTATAAGTCTTAACCTATGAAGTTCAGTCCTGCGGTTCTACGCGTGTTTGTATATTTGTGTGTGTGTTTGCGCTGCTCTGTGGCCTCTGTCTGGCGGGGGCTGAGTCCAGCGGACGGGGTTAGCGGTGGGCTGGCGGGGAGGGGGGGGGTTAGCAGGGCTTGTTGACGTTACACAGGAGCTCTGTGACTTTGATGAGGCGCGCGACTGTGCTCTGGGACTCCTCCTGCAGACGCTGGTTATTCTGTCTGAGACTCTGCACCTCCGCCTGCAGCACCGCCTTGTCCTCCTTCTCCTGCCAGGACAACACACCCCACCGTCAGGCCCAAGACTGAGCAGACACGGGCAGAGGAGAGGGTGAGAGGGGATGGGTACAGGATAGATGTTTGGGACAGGATCAGACACCGGGTGCGTGTGTGACTGTGTGTGTGACTGTGTGTGTGTGTGTGTGTGTGTGAATGTAGAGGTGGGGGGAGGGTGGAGAGAGAGGGTAAATGTTAGGGGTCGGGTTAGGGGGTTAGGTACAGGTAAGTGAGAAGGATACAGGGTAGAGAGGCGGCGTGGATGGAGGTTGTGTGTGTGTGTGTGTGTGTGTGTGCGTGTGTGGAGGGTAGAGGACAGGGGTACTGGGTAAAGTGGTGGGATAGATATTGCACAGTTGGGTACAAATAAGCAGGTACTTGGATACATGCATATACATACAGAGATGCCCTCTACTCATCAAAATATAGGCCCACTTATATATACACACACACATACACACATGCTGCATCTTCTAATACTCATTTCTCTATCCGAGTAGAATTCATAAATGCAGATAGCTACAAAACTTAATCATTTCCTCATCTGATTTTTTTAAATCTAAAAATCAGCCTTTGGAGTAAAAAGACATGAACAGAGAGTCAGTTCAGGACACACACACATGCAGCTCTTCTAGACTGAGATAACACTCATCCGATTGGTCACTGAGAAACTCAGGAGCCCTGCTGTGTCAATCTCATTTCTTTACTGAAGCACCTCCGTCTTGCCTTGCGGTGGGGCTCCAGTACGAACTACAGATCTGCCGCTGGAATAAGATATACTCTCCTCTACATCTTTAAAAACAAAAAGCCCAGATTCTATTACTATTATTATTATTATTATTATTATTGTGAGTCTGAGACTCAGTTGGACCATACAGTCTGTGAAGCTAGGGAGCTTTAGCTGCCACTGTCAGGGAATTTCCTGTGGATTATGTTAAAACAGCACAGGTTTAATGGGTAATGTAACTAAAGGGTCAGTGATCTGCATCTTTGTGAATGCAGCAGCATCAGCTTACTGTCACAGAATAACCTCAGTGTGAAAAAGCAAGCTGCAGGTTTGATGTGAAAAGGCCGGCGTGTGTGTTACAGCTGTTAAAGCCTGTGCAGAACCGCTAACAAATCCACAAGCGGTGCACAACAAATACCTTAACTAATCATTACTATTTTTCATGACGTTTCAAAACAAACATGCTGTACTGCTTCCTGTGAATACCACATACATAACATATTACACGTGTGTTTATGAGACATCATAAACTCTGCATATTGCCTTTGTAATGGATAATAAGACTGGACACAGGATTTCAGAGGTCACCACACTTTCTCCATAAAGGAAAGACATTATAAGCAAACCTATATAATGCCTCATTCCCCTAAGTGCATTAAAACATGTAAAAGACACATTTATAAGTCATTAATGTAGAGTGACATTTTCATAAGAATCACTCTGTCCCATTATCTCTCAGTCACTGTGCATTACTGTACATTATCTCTGTCCCATTATCTCTCAGTCACGGTGCATTACTGTACATTATCTCTGTCCCTGTATCTCTCAGTCACTGTGCATTACTGTACATTATCTCTGTCCCATTATCTCTCAGTCACTGTGCATTACTGTACAGTCTGGCGTTGATTATGCATTTCTGCATTAGCCAAACACATTTATCATTCATTATGCATATGGTCTGCACAGGAAGTCATACCAAACTTACTCACTCAAATATCCTAGAGAATAAACGAATGACAACATTCACCAAAGGCTGACTTTCAAAAGAGTTTGGACGGTTATCACAGGGGGTGTGTGTGTGTGTGTGTATTTGGCTGTCTAATTGTAAAAACAGAGGACACACACACAGATCACAGAGGTTATGAGAGCTACATGAGACACCTGTTAAGCATTGGTTACCGAGTGTTACATATACTGACACACGTCAGACATCCGTTAAGCATTGGTTACCGAGTGTTACATATACTAACACACGTCAGACATCCGTTAAGCATTGGTTACCGAGTGTTACATATACTAACACACGTCAGACATCCGTTCAGCATTGGTTACTGTGTGTTACATGTACTGACAAATGTCAGACATCCGTTCAGCATTGGTTACTGTGTGTTACATGTACTGACACACAACTGGACTACAGGTATTATCAAGACATGATGAGACATGTGTAGTTCTTCAGTAAAATTCAGTTAGTAGGTCAATGTACCTCACTGAGCTGCCTCTGTGTGTCCTCTGCATCAGGTATGTTTTCTGTTTTAATCAAACATGTAACCAGTTTGGCAGATATTGTTATGAATCAGTGGAGAAGCTGGATTGGGTGAGCGGAGGGGTGGGCGTGAGTTTGGAGAGGGAGGGGGAGGGGCTGTCAAGTCTGGGTTTGATAGAGGAGATATGAGAAATGAGTATCTGATGACACTGACCTGTGTCAGTATAAAGAAATTCAGACATGGCTTTGCTATATAATGTACCATATTAAATGTGTCTAAATCCGAACCATAGCCTGATACAAGCTGTTATGATAATGTAATAACATGAGGGCTTTTGACACAGGTCTGATACACAATAAACATCTGTCTTTACTAACTCCACACAATCTGTGAGCGTGTAAGTCTAAGCAGAATGATGGAGAAGGATATTAGGCGTTTAGTCTGTAAAGAGGAGTGTGTTAGAGAAGCCAGGGGAAAAGATCTGGAGAACTGGGGGACACTGTGCAATCATGCCCACTCTCTCACTCTCAGATGGCGTTTCAACCTGGATCACGGCGGTTAAAAAAGGGGTTAGGTCATGTTATAAAGTCGGTAAGTAGATGATTGAACACAAATAGGAAGAACGTGAAGCGTCCTGGTTAGTCTGGTGTTTGATTCTGTTAATGATGATGATTCCCTGGGCCAATGTTATATGAGCATCTGTGTGTGTGTGTGTGTGTGTGTGTGTGTGTGTATGTGTGTGTGTGCGTGTGTGTGTGTGTGAGTGTGTATGTGCATGTGTGTGTGAGCGTGTATGTGCGTGTGTGTGTGTGTGTGTGCGTGAGTGTGTGTGTATGTGCGTGTGTGTGTGTATATAAGTGAGTGTGAGTGTGTATGTGCATGTGTGTATGTGTAAGTGTGTGTGTGAGTGAGTGTGTATGTGCGTGCGTGTGTGTGTGTGAGCCTGTGTGTGTATATATAAGTGAGTGTGAGTGTGTATGTGCATGTGTGTATGTGTGAGTGTGTGTGCATGCCCATATCTAGACTGATGTTAATATGGTGCGGGGTTAATGATGAGTGTTAGGAGGAAGAAAAGGAGGATGATGAAGAGCTTGTCAGATTACACCTCCGCTCCTCTACTCACGGAGAAAAGTGTCATGTCTTTTTTGTGGGAGGAGAGAATAGCATTCGCACTCCCGTCTCAGGAGTCTGTGTGTCGTTGGGAAAAACAAAGTGTTCTGAGCGTTGAGTGACTGAGTGGTGAGACCACAGGACCTGAGACGACTGAACATCTCGACAGCCTGCCAGTCAACGCGACCAGCGCACTCATTCATATCTTCACAAATCTCATACGTGTCAAAGGGATTTTACGACGCCTGGAGAACACTCCTTTCCCTGCTCTCTCTCCCGCTCTCTCTCTCACTCTTTCTCTCTCTCTCTTTCTCTTGTTCCTCCTTCTTCCAGTACTCTCCTGGGCTTCTTAAAAAGGCCAGTGAGACACTGGGAAAGCTGTGTGTTTTTGGGGGCTAAGTAACTCAAATGATGACACGGACTAGTCTGTGAATGATAATAATCTGCATGATGCTGAACATGCTTTTTTTTAATCCATCATTTAATCCCATATCATGTTATCAGGGCATTTTCTCTGGACAAGTAGACACATCTCCTCGTATGTATTTAGAGGGCTCAGGAGCTGGTTTACTACTTCCATTCTGTGTGTTGTGGTTTTTTTTGGTGAGTGTATTTATTTGTTTAATGAAATGAGAGCTGTGAAGCAGGTTACTGGGTTGGTTTTTTCGGTTGGGGCATAATGGATGAAAGAGTCTCATGCTGTACTTGCCTCGACAGCCATTGGTCGCTTAGTGTTGAGAGAGTGAATATGACTGCCCATTGTCCCTCCAGCCATCTTCTCATCTCCTCTGTTCACCCTGTCCAATGACAAGACAGGTTTCTTTTCGCTTGTCCCGCCCTACCTCTACAATCTTTCTGTCTGATTGGCTGAGTGAAGTAGCAGTCATGTTAGGTTGTGGATGGAGATTGGGGACAGGGGAGGGGGGAGGAGGTTAGATGAACAGGTGTGGTGGGATTGGTTTAAGGGGGTTGGAGACATGGGTGGGGCTCACTTTTTGGGTCACTGTGTTTTGGGAGAGGGGTCAGAGGTCGGACTGCTGTTGACCGTTGGAATGGATGAGTACCTTTTGAAGGTCAGCCTGCAGCCTCTTCAGCATGTTCTCCAACTGAGAGACTTTCTCCTCCAGATGACTAGGAGAGTCACTAAGGCAGAGAGAGAGAGAGAGAGAGAGAGAGAGAGAGAGAGAGAGAGATCAAACATGCAAACTTTTAACTTGAAGGGGAAAAATGAAGATAAAAAAGTGTCTGAAAGTAAAAGCCTGAAGGGCTCAATATTGCTACCAAAACAAGTGAACGGGACAGAGCAAGACACAGACAGATAACAGACTGGAGACTGGACAGACCAGCAGACTAGACTGGACAGACCAGAGTACTAGGCTGGACAGACCAGTAGACTAGGCTGGACAGACCAGTAGACTAGGCTGCAGAGAAGAAACAAAGGGAGTGATTCAAACTGGTTTGTCGGGTAAAGGGAGAGAGAAAGAGCAAAAGAGAGAAAGAGTGAGATGCCATTAGGCTGACTCAGAAAGAGACTGAGAGCAAGTGGGGGAGGACAGAGAGAGAGAGAGAGAGAGAGAGAACGAGTGAGAGAGTTAAAAGAAGGACTTGGACCAAGGACTAAGATAGCCATTTCAGTCTCAGCCATTTCAGCCATTTCAAAGAACTGTGTTAGGGTTTGGACCCTTAGAACTGTTTTTTTGGATAACTGACCGCTACAGGGCTCCGGTCAGAGAGCCCAGAGTCATCCGTTTCATTAAAGCCCTTTAATGATAGAGGAACTGCAGGTCGAACTGTATCACGTGGTGCATTACAGTTTCTGAAATTACACACAAATATAACAAAACATGCATCTCTGATTTGTTATTGATGCGATATTAACTAAGGCACTTAAGGACTGTAAATGAAGTCTGCATCCTCTCTGAATGAGTACTGAACAGAATTTGTTACAGTGAGCACTATTAATATTATAACACACTGGAAATACGTACACTATATTCATAGTGATATGAATAGTGAGGGCTAGTTCGGAACATGCTAATTACTGAAACGAGTCTTTGCTAACATGACAGCAACACAATGAATACATTTCACATCAACTAAACGATGCAACATCCTGAAATACAGAGAAAGAATCAAGTAAGTATGCTACATAAACTTATAACAGTAATATTGCAACCTACATCATTAATGACTCATGCATCAGTAGCGGCAACCGAAACATATCAGAACGAAAAGCAAGAGGATGCGGCAGAAAGCGCTATTTCAAAATAAAAGTCCCAGTTTCGAATAAAGTCTCTAAACATGAAGAATTCACAACAAACTGGTTGTATCAAAAAGATATCAAAATTGCAAAAACTATTAAGTGTAACTATCTAATTAACTATAGAAGATGTGTGGATGTTAAGTACTCAGCACATTACAGAAGAGCAAGATACTTTGCATTGTCTCTACAGACCCTCTGAGAGAGAGAGAGAGAGGGAGAGAGAGAGAGAGAGAGAGAGAGAAAGAGAGGGAAAGAGAGAGAGAGAGGGAAAGAGAGAGAGAGAGAGAGAGAGGGAAAGAGAGAGAGAGAGCGAGAGAGAGAGAGAGAGAGAGAGAGAGAAAGAGAGGGAAAGAGAGAGAGAGAGGGAAAGAGAGAGAGAGAGAGAGAGAGAGGGAAAGAGAGAGAGAGAGCGAGAGAGAGAGAGAGAGAGAGAGAGAGAGAGAGAGAGAGCGAGAGAGAGAGAGAGAAAAGGAGTGAGGGAGGAAAAAAGAGGTAAGAGTATATGAGTCAGAAAAACTGCCAGAAATGTAACAGGATAAGTACATGGTGCTGCTAAAATTAAAGTCTGAAACAGTCCAGAGGTACCACAGTGAACAAAACACTAAAAATTACAAGCTTATTAGGTTACATGTCTCCATAGATGGACTGCATGCATGTGAGAGTGCGAGTGAACAAATGTGTGTGTGTGTGTGTGTGTCTGTGTGTCTGTGTGTGTGTGTCTGAGGCCAACCTCTCTTTTATATCTCTGGCTTTAGTATCCGTCTGGCCTGGGGGGGTTTGTGTGTCTGCTGCAGCTTGTGTTCCATCACCAGCCTTCCGATCTGAAAAGTGACATCACACACACACACACACACACACACACACACACACACACACACACACACACACACACACACACACACACAACAGAAAGAGAAGCAGAAGAGTAGAGGCTCAAGAAAATGCATCTTCACAAAGGCAACTTTTTACATATCAGTCTGTCAGTCATCACTGAACCTACACACTAACACTCAACACTTTTTACATATCAGTCTGTCAGTCATCACTGAACCTACACACTAACACTCAACACTTTTTACATATCAGTCTGTCAGTCATCACTGAACCTACACACTAACACTCAACACTTTTTACATATCAGTCTGTCAGTCATCACTGAACCTCAGGTACACACCAACGTACACATTAACACCGGGCCCAACTCAACACTTCACCTACAGTAAACCAACAAATACATAATAAACATTAACACCAGGCCAGACTTAACACTTCACCTACAGTAAACCACCAAATACATAATAAACATTAACACCAGGCATTAACATCAGGGACAAAGTGGATTAAGCGTCAAGTCTACTGTGTCAGTACACCATGTGATCATGACACACACAGACATGTATCTGAGCTTCTCTTGGTGTCATGTGATCATGACACACACAGACATGTATCTGAGCTTCTCTTGGTGTCATGTGATCATGACACACACAGACATGTATCTGAGCTTCTCTTGCTGTCATGTGATCATGACAAACACACAGAAATGTATCTGGGTTTCTCTAGGTGTCGTTTGTGTCAATACAGTTGAAACATACAACATGCAAGGTGCAAACAGCACCACATGTTAATATTGCACATAGATAATAAATAAATAATGAATATACACAACTGAACAACACAATAGATAATAATAATGATAATAACAGATGACATCTATTATTAATAGTTAAGACAATAGATAAGAATGCAGGCAGAGGTAGAGTGAACAGTGGTGGGTCTCGGGGTAGTAGTGTGGTTTGGAGGGTGAGGAGGGAGTCAGGATTATTTGACACAGTGGTTGAGGGTGATGGCATACAATGAATAAATTAAAGCATATTTTGAAAATACTGCTGAAACACACTCGGCACTGATATGTAACATTATCCTCACCTGTAGTATTTATGTATATGTGTACGTATTTGTTTATTTGTTTGTTTTTGTTTTTGTTTTTGTACAAAGCAGCCTTGAGGGTCCAGTGCTTACCTTCTCGGGACAGAGCTTCCAGAATATTCCGACAGGCACTGGCCAGATCAGAGATAGACTGCCACTCCTCTTCAGTGGAATCAGCGGTCTCTGACAAGACTGACACAGCGAAAAAAAAAACAAAAAAAACCTCTGTAAATACACCCTTATCCCACAGCATCCAAATAAAGACCACACAGAAACCTCTTATATAAGCAATCCCTCCACTTCCCCACAGTAATTATTAACTTATTAAAACATCCGCACTGTTTGTGGGTGACTCTGGACAGGAGCATCAGTTAATTGAATACAGTAGCTGAAAATGGATAAATCGTGGATATAGACCTTAACAAACCCATTTAAAAAAAGGAATGATTTAATAGTACATCCTATCTAATGCTGCTAATACTTTAAATTTCAAAATATGATCCGTGTTTTTAGCAGTAACCACATTCCACCACCAGGGGGCCATCAGTCACTGCCAGCAGTATGAGTGTGGTGCAGTGTGAAATTAGAGCCAGTGAAAAGGAGAAGTGTCCTGTTTGGTTTACCTAATATGAAGAGGCCCAGTCACTCTCCTCTACAAAAAAAACACTTCAGTATCCCCACAGACACTAAACAAACACAAGCCAACAGCCCAGCTAAACCATCGCATCCACCAAACGGCCGAGGAACAGCAACGGAACAGATGGCCCAGAAAGAGCTGCTTGATTTGGGGCAAGCTAAGCCTACCTCCCCACCCTGCCCCACCCCAGCCGGGACGGGCCCAGCCCCCATCTGTCTCTGCTTTATTCTGGAGCTGGCGGGGGGAGGGGGGGGGTGTCAGAAGAGCAGAACAATATTGGGTAGAGAGGACAGACGATGGACGAGTGAACATGAAAGAAGAGGGTACAAAGAGCGAGAGGAGGGGGTGGATGGAAGGATGGAGAGATGGATAGAGAAAGGGAGAGAGGGGAGGGAGGGTTAGAGGAGGATAATGTGGAGACATTAGGGAGAAGAGAGGGATGGTGCAGACTGAAAAAGAGCGAGCGGAGCTTCATTACAGAAGTGGGAATTCAGACGGGGAAACACTGACATTGTTTGGCTGCAGTGGTGATTAGCTCTTTCTGGGCTTATCAGTCAGGGGACACACACTGCCCAAATGTAGACTTTACACACACACACACACACACACAGACACACACACACTGCCTGGCTGGGTACTTTACACACACACACACACACACACACTGCCTGCTTGACTGAGGATTTTACACACACACACACACACACACACACACACACATACATTGTCTGGATGAGGAAGACTCAAACCCCCATTCCACCAACGCGAACCAGGTGCTAGTGCTGGGCTGGTGCTAGCGCCGGTTTGCAGTTGGTTCAACGTGCGAACCTTCTAAGAACTGATTTGCTTTTCCACGGGCTAGAGATTCACCATAGAGCCATGTCATTACATCACTGTATACGTCTGTACACATGGGCTACCTCAATGCTTCCCAGCAGCAGAAAAGTTAATCAAACATATTAAATGAAATGACGAACATGGCATCATGAAGCATTCATTAATCACATGTCTCTACAGAGTCTAACAGTGACCACTCCTTCTCTCAAACTCCAGTTTAATCAAAAACTCCTCAAAAAAAGACCTCAATGTGGCATAACAAATATGAGTTTGACTGTATGTGATAGTTGGAACTGATCACAATTACAACAGAAATTACAAATGTCACATTAATCATGATTACATGTAAAGTATATTACCAATATAAACTAATTCTAATAATAATTATTTTGACATGCCAAACAGAAAATCCACTACGGAGCAGTCATCATTTAACCTGACAAATCAGTAAGAACACGACAGCTCTGAAACCACACACACACACATACACACACACACACACGCACACGCACGCACACACACACACACACACACACACACACACACACACACACACTAATAGCAGTGGTCAGATAGGGTCAGAGTGGAGCTGCTACTCTCAACCAACCTTTTAATTCTCCTTTCTCAGATATTCCCCCTGAATAAAAGCATCTGACAGCGATGAGTGATTTAACTCTTATTAAGAGTTAAAAGCTTTGGCTTTTCTGGAGACGCACTCTCCCGTGTTTCTGGTTTTTTTTTGCTGAGTGTTAAAGCCATAGAACAGCTTCAACACAAATCAGAGAGCACATCTTTCTCTCCTGTTTACAAACACTCCCCAAGCGGGCTCCTGCCCTGGAGCGACCCTGCAGGGGGAGGGGGGGGGTTGATGGAGGAGAAACACTTACTCTTGGTGATGGAGTTGTGGAGGCTCAGAGCCCTGGAGTTACGTTCTGACTGGTCCATAAGCACAGAGTGAACGGACGAGTTACTGGCACAGGGCCCCTCTCCACCCAGCTCATCATCCACTCCAAACTACAGACAGAGAGAGAGAGAGAGAGACAGAGAGAGAGAGGGACAGACAGACAGAGAGGGACAGACAGACAGAGAGAGAGAGAGAGAGGGACAGACAGAGAGAGAGAGAGAGAGAGAGAGAGGGACAGACAGAGAGAGAGAGAGAGAGGGACAGACAGAGAGAGAGAGAGAGAGAGAGAGAGAGAGAGAGAGAAAATGATTTTTAAAAAATGGTCACTTTTACTGCAAAATGTGTTAAGGTAAACATGATGAAAGACATGTTCTTCTGAAATTAACACCTGATTAAAGTCGTTACTGTTTAATAAGATTTGTGTTAGGTGTCATGAATTTCAATGGAAATGGAGAGAAACACAGAAATACGGTGCTGTGTGAGAACACGGTTCCAGGAACTTGTTTGAGAGAAGTACAGAGAACCACAGAGGGACATCCGGGGACAGGCCAGTACTCTATCTCTGTCTGCAGAATCCAACTTATGCTGCATCACACGAGAGAGAGTGTTGTTATATGGGATATCAGCACGGCTGTAATTCGGTTACAGACAGGCAGGCCAAGCGCTGAAGATAATCACAGCCGTGCTGACTTGCAGTATAACAGCACTCCTTCTTGTGTGACATCGCTTTCGTACAACAGCTCTGTCGGTGAGCTTAGTCATCAAGAAGTGTTCATGATTTGTGTCATTTACCCAGCTAGGTCAAGAGAAACAGCTCTATTGCAATTCAATCAAATAACAAAAGTGAAACCAAACAACACATAAACTGTCTTCCATTTTGTGTAATCAACAGTTATATCAGCACATCTGTAAGGCAGGGTGATATCTATAGTAAAACATCTCAGTTATAGCAGCACACCTGTAAGGCAGGGTGATATCTATAGTAAAACATCTCAGTTATAGCAGCACACCTGTAAGGCAGGGTGATATCTATAGTAAAACATCCCAGTTATAGCAGCACACCTGTAAGGCAGGGTGATATCTATACTAAAACATCTCAGTTATAGCAGCACACCTGTAAGGCAGGGTGATATCTATAGTAAAACATCTCAGTGTCATTACACTCATGGAGTGCCTCTTGTCCACTCAAAGAGCTCACCCAGAACTATCTGTTGTATAATAATATACATAGTTACATAAACTGCATTCACCAATGCAGCTCATTAAAAACACACGAATGACCTTCTGCATCACAGACGGATCACATGTTAGTTCCCGCCACCAATTTACGCCTCTGTGCCTCCACACCTCTGCTCCGTCTTAACACGAAGAGACATGCGTGTTCAACCTAGTCATTATCTACACACCAATGTCCAAGGCCGAGAAATGGCCCCGAAACAAAAAGCCCAACAGATAGATAGATAGATAGATAGATAGATAGATAGATAGATAGATAGATAGATAGATAGTGGAAAAGAGGTAGAGTAGGAGTGATAGAATTATAAAAGGCAAAGTGATAGACGTAGGAGGAGCTAAGGGGTGGGAGTCAGAGAGGGGAGGAGAGTGGAAGAGTGGGAGAATGGGTGATTTTAGGGCATTTCATAAGTTAACATCCTTATGAAAAGGCTTGGGTGAATCAGCCCCTAAAAATAGCGAAACTCAACGATGTAGCCTGTGTGTGTGTGTGTGTGTGTGTGTGTGTGTGTACGTGTGGGTGTGTGTGTGTACTCATGTACTTGTGTACCTGTGTACATGTGTGTGTGTGTGTGTGTGTGTGTGTGGGAGTGTGATTTGGACAGGTACCACACTCTCACTACTGGTAACGCTGTGTTAACTGCAGTTCACATATCAGTAAAATCAGCCTCACAGCCCTTAGACTCACACCGACATTAGATAAGACGGGTTTTAAAACTGAGATGTGTGATTTACGCTCTGTCACCGGTGAACTTTCAGGTTGACTACTTATTACTGCAATCCAACACATCGCTCTCACATTAAACGTCCTCGCGTCCACAGCCTGTGGTACTGAAAACCCTTAACTGTCTATGCTTAACGCAACTACACTAAAACCAGATAATGCTAATACTACACATCAGTGCATCACGCTGATAGCTAACAATATAGACTTTATGACAAACTATGTATCACCCTATGTGTGTGTGCGTTTGTGTGTGTGTATGCGTGTGTGCGTGCGTGCGTGTGCATGTGTGTGTGCGTGTGCGTGTGTGTGTGCGTGTGTGCGTGTCTGTGTGCGTGTATGTGTGTGCATGTGTGCTTTTGTGTATGTGCGTGTGTGCGTGTGTGTGTGCGTGTGCATGCGTGTGTGTGCGTGCGTGTGTGTGTGTGTGCGTGTGCGTGTGTGCGTTTTTGTGTATGTGCGTGTGTGTGTGTGTGTGTGTGTGTGCGTGTGTATGTGCGTATGTGTGTGTGTGTGTGTTTGTGTGTTTCTGTGTATGTGTGTGTGTGTGTGTGTGTGCATGTGCGTGTGTGCGAGTGCGTGTGTGTGTTTTTGTGTATGTGTGTGTGTGTGTGTGTGTGCGTGTGTGTGTCAGACCTGTTTGTGCTGTCCGTCCTCCTCCTGACCTGCTTTGGGTTTGACGGCCAGAATGAGGTCTGGGGTGGCATCTCTCAGCTCCCCGGGGTTCTCATAAATATGTGTGTTTACCTTCAGCCCCACATTATCATATACATGTCTGAGAGAGAAACACACACGCGCGCGCGCGCGCACACACACACACGCACGCACGCGCACACGCACACGCACACACATACACACACACGCACACACAAAGAAAAAGAAGAAAAAGTCAGTTCCTTACAGACAGTTTGTCTCTATGCGAAAACTAGAAAAGGATCAAAATGTTTAAAGACACACATTTAGTTTTACAAGCTTCTGAAGAGCATAGAGGAAACTACATATATAAGAGTACAGAGTGAATCATGGTGTGGTTTCATAACAAAGACATGACTCAGAGAGCAGCTTCATTTAGACCTTATGCTCTGAGTGTACACACACACACACACACACACACACACACACACACACTATGGCCTGGGACTCCGGAAAAAGAAGTGGTATCCATGTATATATGGCAGGACTGAGTGTGTGGTCCTTTTAGAAATGACTGTGCTAAGAGTGAGTCAACAAAGCTTGTGTCCAAAAACGCAGTGAGTGTGTGTCTGGTGAGACTGCTTATACGCTGTAGGGGAGGACGTATATTCCACATCTCCCTGCCCTGGCTCTTTGGATAACGGGAGACTGTCTGACGGTCGGGGGGGGGGGGGGGGGGGGGGGCGATCCTTACCCGTCACAGATGTCCTGACCCAGTGCGTTTCTCTCCAGTGAGTAACTGCGTGTCAGTGCCATGGGGGTGATCTCTGGGGTGGGGCTTGAGGGGTTGTCCTGGAGAGAGGATGCCCGCAGAAGGCTTAGGTTGGGTGGGGAGAGCAGAGACGCGTCTCCAGTCGAATGATCTGTCTGCACAGTGGACTCCTCTCCTTCCCCCTGCTGCCTCTGCTCCTCCTCTCTGTCCTCCTCTTCCTCATTCACCTCCCTGTCATCCAGCACCCAGGCCTCACCTGACTGCCCCTCACCTGCATCCTGGTTCGCCTTCTGATACAGCTCAGAGAAACTCCTGTATGCACGTGCACACACACACACACACGTACACACACACACACATACACACACACATACACACACACGCGCGCAGCACGTACACACGCACACACATACAGACACACATATAGACACACACATATACAGACACATGCACGCATGCACACACACACACACACACACAGACAGATATATACACACACACAGGTGCACACAGATATACACACACATGCACATTCATGCACATCCACACACGAGAGACAAAAAGAACATTGTTTCTATTAAAACTGGGACTAAGATCGCTTGCTTTTCTGCTGATACATTTTTGTGGGTGATTTCACAATATGACACTAAGGTATTTCATCACTTGAAGTAGGTCAAATTAAAAACACCCCAGCGCATTTCTACAGGAAGTGTCAAAAGGGGGTGGTTTTAACATGCTGAACCAGAAATGAGAGCAAAAAGAAAAAAAAAAAAAAAAAAACCCATTTGAAATAAAGGAAGTTCAGAGTAAGTTTGGCATAAACCAGTCACAGTTGGCAGATCATTGGCAGCACTAATAAGCCATAACGAGGGAGAGAGAGCTCTTTGAAAATATTTTTGGCATCCTCGTGCCGTTTTCCTTTAAACTGCGATGCTAAATCCCTGTTTGGGCTCTATTTTTATCCCGAGCTGCCACTCTGTCAGGTGCACTTATAGTCAGACTGCACCGCGGGAGGCAACGCTAGCGTTAGCGTTAGCGTTAGCGGATCCATCTGGTTGCACGCTGCAGGAGCATTCTGGAAGCTGCAGAGCGATTGGATCTAATGTCTCATCATTACGAGTCGTTAAGAGAATTGATTGGTGCCTGGCCAGCTGGTGGAGCGCTGGCCGCAACACGCAACCAACAATGGGAGTCACCTCTGACCTCTACATGTCTCCTCCTCCCTCCATCTGTTACTCCTGCCCTGTCAGTTCTCCTGTGCTCTCCTTCTCTCTCTCCTGCCTCACCCCTACCCACCACCATCACTCTGTTCAATTATCACTCCATCACCTCCTCTTCAACGCGCTGACCTGAAGACACAGGCTGCCACCCCTGTACGACACACCTGTATATTCACTCTCTCTTCTTACTGCATCCTTTCTTCCCCTGTGTTCTGTCCATCGCCCTCTGTCTCTGCTATCACTGACTCCCTTATCTGTTCCCAGATCAGAGTCTTATCCTTCACCTTACTGCCCTCGCTTTTCATCCACTCCAAATTTATCTCTGTCCTCTCTCTCTCTCTCTCGCTCTCTCTCCCTCTCTCTCTCCATCTCTCCCTCTCTCTCTCTCTCTCCCTCTCTCTCTCTCTCTCTGCTTTTTTTTGCAGATCTATCTCTCAATCAAATCCAAACTCTCGCTCATCCATCTGTCTATTCGAAATCCACTTTCAACACGCCACACATCCATCAGGCCACTCTCCTCCACCTTTCTCTCGCTGCATCCTTCTCTCTAACACTCTCATCTCTCCCTTCTTTCATCCTCTTCTCCCACCTGCTCAGACCATCTATTTCGTCTCTTTCTTTCTCACCATCTGTTCATCCAGATGACCAAAATCAAATAACCCATCCTTCCATTTTCTGTATCTGTGAAGGCTTCCCTCCCAAAGTCACTACAACAACAGTATCTGTAAAAAAAAAACAAACTCAAAATTGCTGCAGTGTAAAGACATGCTGTGTCCAGACCACAGCAAGAACTATATAAAAATGAAAAAAAAAAAAGATATTATAATCTGAACACTGTTTAGAATGTTCCCCCTGTCACGTGTTCATATCACGTCATTTCGTTTTTCATTTCAGTCGCCGGCTCTCTGCTTTTCCCTGTGCTGTTTGAAGTCTGTCCACATCACCATGAGACACAAGTTCATGAGACACATGGCCACAAAAAAAAAATGAAAACATTTTTAATATAGACGCAAAGGGGCAATTTATTATTGATTGTTTTTAGTTATAGTTTCCATGCTTGGTGAAGACAGGCCTAAAATCCTGACATGATCTCTCTCCCTCCCTTTCTCCCTCCCTCCCTTTCTCTCTCTCTCTCTCTCTCTCTCTCTTGCTCTCACCTGCGTGGTTTGCCGTTCTCATCTGGCGGGATAACCATGATGTGTATCTTGTGAGCTGTGCGCAGTAGCCTGGTTCTCTCGTCCATGCTGAGGTGGACTAGCGGCTGCCCACACAGCCTCACCACACGGGCAGACAGCTGAAGACCTCCACTCTCAGCGTAACCGAAGGGCTGGACCTCCGTCACAAAACCCTCCTCACTCATCAGAAAACCAGGCTGGCCCACACCGTCACGCAACGGGGTCACCTCTCGTGCCTCGCAACCGCGGGTCACCAGCTACACACACACGCACGCGCGCGCACACACACACACACACACACACAAACAAACAAACACACACACACACACACTGTTGAGCTCTTATACTCTGAAAAATCTCAAGATGTCTATCTCAGAAGATTCTAGAGGTGCTTAGACACTGAACACCCACGTGCATTTAATAACATGTTTAATGTGAAACAGGTGGACCTGGCTGTGTTGTAGTAATCTGAGGATGGTTATGACTTATGGTGATGTTAACGGTCATGCAGTGTTGTGTCTGCTCTTACCTCCAGTCTCTGGACCACCTCCTTAATGTCCTCTGCTTGACTTTCAGGAACACTGATGGACACTGACTCCCCTCTCTCATAGAAGATGTCAAGGCAAGGCCCCCCTTTGACCCCGCCTTCTGTCACAGCTTTCCAGCCAATCACATCGCGGCAGCAGCAGTTAAAGACCACTCTCCGTGAATAGCGTTCAATCAGCACCACAGATTCTGCAGACACGCCCAGCAGGCAGGGCAGCCATTGGCTCTCTGGCTCGCCAAGCTCGCTGGCAGACACTGCCCACACCAGGGCACCTGCGCTGTGTAGCTCTGCCCCTTTTGCCCCCTTGAGCTTGTCTTTGCGTTTTCCGCCCAGGGACAGGAGGGGGAATTTGGTGGAAGAGTCGATGGGTGTGGTGGTAACGTAGTTCTCTGCTAGGTCCTTGAGGTATTCCTGTCGCGTCCTGGTTGCCATGGAGCGGAATTTTTCCGACTTTTCCGACGCGTTTTCTGCGTTGACACACTTGGCTAGCAAAAAGTCCCGGAAGGCTGGAGAACGAGGGAATTTAGCTCCTTTAGGAAAGAGAGGGCCAAAGAGAGGGATGTCCTTGGATCGGGTCACAGCCACTCTGAGAGAGAGAGAGATTATTATTATGGTACTTAATCATGTCAAAATAACTATCCTGACATGTCCAGACAAATTGATAAGCAGGAAACAAAAGAAACAGGAAATGAGGCGTGACTGACATCCCCCCCCCCCCCCCCCCCCCCACACACACACACACACACACACACACACACACACATACACATTAACACAGGAACTTGAGTGTGGCATTCTAAGAGCACTGCTTTTTCCAGTGAAACCCACTCTAGTGGTTGTGTGTGCTGGGACGTGTCCTTCCAAACCTGTAATATGCGTTTTCAGTGCAGGACTCGTGCGCTCTGACGATAATAAACACATGCTGGAAATGAGACCGGATGGCTTTGGGCGTAAAGGGCAAGGCTCCCGGCTCCTGGAAGACTATGGTCACAATATCATTCCCAATGTGTCTCTTCCTCAGCAACTGAGAGAGAGAGCGAGACAGAGAGACAGAGTTACAGTGAAGCAAGTGAGTGGGTGAAACAGAGAGAGAGAAAAGGCAATGAGAAGAGACAGAGGTCGAGAGACAACGAGAGAGAGAGTGAGAAAAGAGAGGGTGTTGCCAACACATCTCAGATACTGTATACGACCCACAATGCGCACTATATACAATAAGGCGCAATATCTATACACACAATACTATACAACATTTATTTTTTATGTGTATACAGGTTTCATATTCCAGTAGCATTATGTGACTCCTGAGGGAAGGCTTCCTGCCCAAATATTCACACACACACACACACACACGCACTCACACACACACACACACACACACAGAGCAGTGGGGAGTAGATGCGTCTCTCTCTGTCTGGGTGCTGCTTGGCAGCCAGAGAGACATTTAATGAGGATCACCCATAAAGCTGAGGACCCGTCGGCTGGATCAGGTCGATCCGTAACTTCTTTCCTTTCTCAGATAAGAGGAAAAACAGAAGAACTCGACTGTTTCGCCGGTTTAATTGCATGTTTGGGATCAATACCGAAGCAGTGACTTGAGCGTTCTGTACTGTCACACAGTGATCAATGTTCAGTCTGTGAAAATGACATGGCCAGATGTGCTAGGACAGCCTTTCTCACTAACGCTTCCTCTCAGGTTTTACACTGAAGCTCCGCTCTTATTAAACACTGCCTTGAGTCATGGCTGGCGGCCCTGTTTTCTTCGTAAGGCTCTAGTTTTCGTGTACAGGGTTTGGGTTGGGGTTTTGTTATTAGGACTGGGGTTTTTGTGTTTATTTACCTTTTGTGCACTGTTGTTTTGTGTTTGTTTACCTGTTGTGAGCAGTGTTTGTGTAAATACTGTATGATAATGGTGTGTTTGTTTACCTGTTGTGAGCAGTGTTTGTGTAAATACTGTATGATAATGGTGTGTTTGTTCACATGTTGTGTGTTGTTTGTTCTATTTGTTTACATGTGGTGCGTTTGTTTACCTGTTGCGTGTTGTTTGCTGTGTAGGGAAGCATAGTGGACACATGGAACATAATCTCGTAGTCCTGGTAACGAGTGTACAGGGAGTGTGTGCCCGTCGAATCCGCTGTATAAAAACACACACACACACACACACACGCACGCACGTGCACACACACACACACACACACACACACACACACACACACAGAATTACAAATGTTTGCACCTGATTATATCACAGGGCCACTGAGCTGGTCCACTCTGGTCTGGAGAAGTATTTGCTCAGACGAGCACAGCGCTAAACTGACATCATGTCCAGCATCTCCAGGCCGCTCGTTAGCGAGATGCTAAGAAGCACTGGCTTGGGGACAGGTTCATAACGAAGCATAATAATTACTCTAATGACAGGCTATTACGCTACATGCTGACACAACCACCTAATTACACACTATTACCTCAATGTGCCATTCATAAAGGCATTCAAACACAGTTTTTTAAACACAGCATTTAAGCACATTTTTATCTAAATCAGAAAAAAAAACAAAGCGGTAAACAGGAAATGTGACGCTATTCACAACTACACAAAGACTCAGAGAGAGAGAGAGAGAGAGAGGGAGAG
>NC_044509.1:2280733-2288233 GCF_902362185.1 Chanos chanos | reverse complement strand
CGGGCATCGCAGACGGAGAGGAGCACGATTTGGCCTTCTTCACCAGCGACTCCGGTTTTGGGGGCTTGGCGGGTTTCGGTGAGTCCCCCGCGGGTGCCGAAAGGGCTCGGAAGAACCCGTCGGGTTCGGGCAGGGTCTCGTGCAGGCCCAGGAGCAGGAAGGGGTCTTTGAAGCGGAGGGCGTTGGGGCTGAGTGCGGCAGGCTCCTCTGTGCCGGGTTCGGGGGGGAGTTGACTCTGTCGTTCCAGGGAGGAGAGGCTCCCGTACTCCCTGTGGAGAACCAGCCCCGCCTCGCCCTGCCCTCCCGCTCCCGTTTTCTCCCCTCCGGCTCGGCTCGTCTTGGCCCCACCCTTCCCCGTCGAGTCCAGATCCCCCAGGGTCACGTCGCTGTTACTCCTCTGCATGATATGGCCCCGTCCCGCCGACCGGAGGTTCAGCGCCCGGCTGGGCCTGATGCTGTCGCCCTCTGACCCCTCCCCATCCCTCCTCGGGGGCCACTCGGGCACCGTCTGAGCGCGGAGCCCGGCGTCTCGTTTGTGGTCGAAGTTGACGGTGGACAGGGGCGGACGCGGGCTCTGTCTGCGCAGCTTACGGATGAAGAGATCGTCGGACTGCATGGTGCCGCGCCGACGCCGAGACGCTACGCTTTATCGTTCCTTTCTTTCTTTTTTCCCTCCTCTTCTCTGAGTCTCACTCCTTTCTTTTCACACCTCCTCCCACTCCCTGTCTTTCTCTCCGTGTGAGGTGCTGTTTGGAATGCTCAGGTGACAGACACAAAAAACACCCGCACCAGCCATGAAGAGGAGAACTCCCTGCGATTAAGGACCCATTCCACACAGAACGGGCTAAACACTGTCCTCATCCAAGGAAATTGCCAGTATGAACCAGAAAAAAAAATAGACCTTTAAAGACAGTACCTGTGCAGGTATGCCTGGCACAGCCTCAGGGATACATTTTAACAGAGTCTTCACTCACAGATCAATCAACTTCATCTTTTTTTTCATTAAATATCCTCTTTTTTTTTTTGGAGCGGCGGTTATTCCTAGCTGGGAGATCCGGCGGTGCTTAGATTAGATCCTGAGTGATCCCGGGGTGAGGAAAGAGTTGTGGATCTCCTGCTAAAGCCCAGCTGGATCCATGCGAATCCGTTCGTCTGGGCCACTCTGCCACACACTGGCTCTCAGTCTCTATAGGCAGCTATGGTTCATCCTCCATACACACACACACATCCTGTATAAGAACAACAACAAAGGAGCCATTAGTCTTCACACCAAAGCTAGAAAGAGAGAGGGAAAAGAGATAAAGAGGGAGACATTCATTAGGGAAAAACGAGTGAGTGAGAGAGTGAGTGAGTGAGTGAGTGAGTGACAAGAATAAAACATAATCTTAATCTTGACCCTTTGGACATCAGATACATTCACACTAAAGCAGTATATTGCAATTCCCCTGTAGAATTGTGACATGTAACGTGTCAACAGAGGTAAAAAAAAAACAACACACACACACAAAAACAAAGGTTTTCGCAAAAACGGAAATATCCCAACTGACTAAACCTGATAAAACGCTGCAGCACAAACACCTATAAAACGTTATAAAGCAAATAAAGCAAAAGCAAACTTTTTTTCTTCTGTCCTAGGTGAGTGAGTGTGATCGTCACATACCAGCGTTCAGTATCAAACTTGAAAACACGTATGACGCGAGAGGCATTGTTCCGTGTGACTTTATACCTCCCGCTCTGGCTTTTGCTATTATTTTTTCCCTTCTAAAAATAGCACGTGAGCAGCAGCCATACGGCAGACCACATCCACCCCTTCCACCATCACAATAGCGACAGACACACAGGGGCTTCCTGCTGACTGATACAGCTTAAGAATAAAACTAATAAAAAAACAAAGTCCTGCCTGCCAACCAGTCTCCCTCTTTCCTCTGCTCTCTCTCTCTCTCTCTCTCTCTCTCTCTCTCACACACACACACACACACACACACATCACTCCATCATCTATTGTTGTAATAAGCTGAAGGTCACCGCCTCCAGGACTAGAATCCATTTTTTGTAAACTCTGGGTACATGTATTGTGTTTAAACCTTATCTTCAGGACCTGACGGCTGTCATATGGAAACAAAACAATAGCTTTTGAAATGTGCTGCACCATACCAAGCCTGCTATTCATGCCTGTAAATGCTTTCTATGTGCCAATTACGCTTTCACTAATATAAATACTCTCCATCAGCCTCGATAGTTTTCCCGATACAAGACACATATGTCACACGACACAAACACCCGCATGTTCTCGTCCACAGCTGCTCAACACACCTCACTCACTCACTGACTCGTTTAGTCAACCTCCCGATTGTGTTTCTCATTCATTCATTCGTTCACTCATTAACTTTCACACTTACTCAGTCAATCGCTCTGTCGCAAAAAAAAAATCCACTATCCGTAACAATCTAAGACTCTGCAATCTTTCATATTAACGATATTATCTATTTTTGACTTTGTTTTGGGAAATAATCTCAGCATGGTGGTAAGATTCATTCCAAAAGGCAGAAAAATACCTTTCATTTTTGATAATGGTGAAAAACAGATGGAAAACCTAATTGTGCAAGCACCAGAGATGAGTTTTTAGTGTTAACCTTAAGCGTCATTGAACGTAGCTTATAAAACAAAGAGAAAGAACCGCTCAAAGCTACAGCTATCTGCTCTAAACGATACCACCAAGTGTGTCCCACTTAGACATCTCACAGACGACAGATTAGATTGACCGTTTCCCCCTGTAGCTGTCTGTGAACACTCGGGCAAAATTAGTCTGCTGGAGCTGATATTTACCTCGTTGAATGCGTCCCGTACATTTTACAAGAAGTCATGAATAAACGCCGCCAGATATCCTGTTGTTAACGTGTAATGACAAAAAATATACATATCTTGTTCAAAACGAAACAATGACCTCAACTAATTTTCAAAGTACAACCAACGCCATCACCACACGTCTAGGAGAAAAACGCGAACAGTCGAGCGCAAACTGGCATTACAGTAACTGTTTAAACAGCTTTCGGAATCACCGCCACTTCAGCCTGGAAACTGTCGTCTCGATGGAAAAATGTGTAAAAACTGAACTCACCGGCAACAACAATAAAGCGGCGTCTGTCAACACGCCCGCTGATTCTTCGTGCCTCTTTTCTTTCCCTTCCTCCTAAATTCTGGGTCGAAATTCAAATTGACGTCAATTATGCAAAGTCGGAAACCAGTTTGCCGTCAATGTGAAGAGATGGAGGAGAGACAAGTTATATGTATCGTTTGCTGCAAGACGCTTCCGCGATGTCTCGCTCTGGGGTCTCAATGCAACTCCTGTCGAGATGATTTGCAGGCGCGCGAGCAAAGCGCAGGTGCAGTGCGATGATGCAGCGAGCCGCTCTTGCTCTGCGCGCGCGTGAGAAACCGATGCTGCAGAGATCCACTCAAGACGTGAGTGTAGAGAGGAAATGATGGGTTTTCGCAATTCCGGTAGTGTGCTCTCTCTCTCTCTCTCAGTCTCTCTCTCTCTCTCAGTCTCTCTCTCTCTCTCCCTCTCTGTGTGTTTTACTCAACTCGCGTCATGTCTCAGACAGTCTCTCTCTCTCTCTCTCTCTCTCTCACACACACACACACACACACACACACACATGCACGCACACACACACAATTCAAATGACATCAAATTAAGAGTTTGAATTGTGTGCACTGTGAATAACCAAGGCACGGCTCTCTTAGCTCTCGGTTTGAGTGGAGCTTCTCCACACATTTAAAAACGCGCACACAAAAACAGACACACACCCACGAATCCAGGGGCTAAGTTATACAGTCATACAGGCCGAATAACAAGTATTTAGCCGCTATCATTTCATCATTTTATAAAAACCGTACTAGCTCAATTTCCCGAGTAACGCAGTCTGAACATTTTAACTGTTTTTTGTTTTTGTTTTTGTTTTTTTAATTTGTGTATACAGCATTGGCTCCCTGTAATGGCAAAGTGAACAGCAACTGCCTTAAGACCACAGGACCTAGTTTGAGAAAGTTCTGTGAAGCCTTGTGAAGTTTCCCTCATCTGGAAGAGTCATTTTGAGAAAAAAAAAAAAAGCTGTAAAGTGGATTCTTGGGGCATTAATTCCTTTTTTAATTGGATAGCTCAGAATAGCAGAAGCTATCCATGGAGCTCTGCAGATTTGCAGTGTGGGTGAGTGAAGCAGGATATTACTCTCAAACCTACTGAATCTCTTCTGCTAATTCACGCCAAGCTAAACATGTGGATGTTTGAATTCAGGGACAATTTGCGAATTTATCTGATTGCTCAAAAGTCGCGGTCATGGCATTTCAAGTAAATGAGGAAAAGTCTTTAGACATTGCCTTTCAATATAACACACACACAAGCACACGCACACGCACACACACACGCACACACACACACACACACAATCACGCACACACACACGCGCACACACACACACGTCCACGCACACACACACACGTCCACACACATACACACACACACACACACACACACACACACACACACATTTTCATTGCATTTCTGGTCATTACTCATAAGTGTGGGAATTTCCTCATAGGACTTTAAAATAAGAAGAAAAAAAGGACAGGCCTGGTGTCCTCTTTTTGTCTGCTGTGACCTTAACATGACCAAATTCATACAACACAGGAGGCCTCATATTACACAGTTACCCCGCTCTGACAATCACTTCCTCACATTAAACATAGACGCACAAAACGTATTTAAAAATGTACTTCCCATTTTCAGACGTGCAGATGTCGGCGTAGACATCAAAGTGAAATGGGCCTAATAGAGAAGTACTTGGATAAGGTCAGCTCCGTGAGACCACACACACGCGTGTTCAGAAGTAAAATGACACACACTAGTCCGTCTCTCCCTGTCTGCTCTGTCTCTGTCCTTCGTTAGACTGAGGGAATGACACCGAGCTTGTTGCATGGTCATCTGAGGTGTAACACAGCTAACACAACAAGGTTGACCTGATGCTTTGCACTGCGCGTCCAATCAGACAGAGAGAAAGGAAGCAGGGAACAGAGCAGTATCAAAGTGAGCAGTAATGGCGATGAAAACATTGAATTTTTACCTGCATTTTGTCCTTTACATGCATCATTAAACCACAGAGAGAGAGAGAGAGAGAGAGAGAGAGAGAGAGAGAGAGAGAGAGAGAGAGAGAGAGAGAGAGAGAGAGAGAGACGGAGAAAGAGAGAGAGAGAGAGAGATGGAGAGAGAGAGAGAGACGGAGAGAGAGAGAGAGAGAGAGAGAGAGAGTGAGAGAGAGAGAGAGAGAGAGAGAGAGAGAGAGAGAGTGAGAGCATCACCTCTGAAAGAGGGGCATTGCATGACTGCTGTGACATTTCTGTGGCTTGTAGATTTGGGTCATTTCTTTAAATAAATAAATATTTCATAAATATTTCATTATTCTCAATGAGGGAATTTCTATCTGTCCCTGTCCCTGTCTCTGTCTCTGCCTCCCTCCCTCTCTCTCTCTCTCTCTCTCTCTCTCTCTCTGTCTCTCTGACTCTCTCTGTTGTCCCGGGCATTAAGAATTCTTCCATGGTGCTTAACACTGAAGAGATTGCAGTTTAGTTCACCCGCTGTTTTAATGCTGTATTGAAGAGTGTGTGTGTGTGTGTGTGTGTGTGTGTGTGTTGTTTATTTATATATGTGTGTCAGTTCCAGAAGTAACATGTATGCTCCCCCTCTGCTGCTAAACTACACTCTTACTATACTCTACTACACTCTACACTCTACACTCTTACTATACTCTGCTATACTCTACAACCTTTCAAGACTCCTGCATTTTAAAACTCTGTCTTTTTCCAACGGACCGCTCCTTCACATCTCGTACATTAGATTCTGGGAAAAGTCACCCTGCTATAACCCTCCCAATCTGAGAGAAGTCACCCTACTATAACCCTCCCAATCTGAGAGAAGTCACCCTGCTATAACCCTCCCAATCTGAGAGAAGTCACCCTACTATAACCCTCCCAATCTGAGAGAAGTCACCCTGCTATAACCCTCCCAATCTGAGAGAAGTCACCCTGCTATAACCCTCCCAATCTGAGAGAAGTCACTCTGCTATAACCCTCCCAATCTGAGAGAAGTCACCCTGCTATAACCCTCCCAATCTGAGAGAAGTCACCCTGCCATAACCCTCCCAGTCTGAGAGACGTCACCCTGCTATAACCCTCCCAATCTGAGAGAAGGACTTAAAAAAGAGGCTAAAGAAAAGTCTTAATATGTTCAGTGTCACTGAGGTTTAGCAGGCTCAGCTGTTCATTGAAAAAAAAAAAAAAAGGAAAGTTTTGTTACCTTATTTTCTGAGGTTATCCTAGTCCACAAATGTTTGAGGTTTTTTTTGGTGCAGATATTTAGCTCTGGAAACACTCACTACAACCTGTGCTAGATATTCAAACATCAAATATCTCACGGATTACAAGTACGAAAAGCCTGGTCGGTGTTTCTATATCAAATGAAAACAGCAAATTTGAGCAAACTTAACCCGTCTTGCGTTTGTTGTTGCGAAGCCACAACAGGTGAAGTGTTACCAGAGACAGCTGAGTTAAGTGGATTATCAGTTTAACCCAGAGCCTGTCACAAACATGTTTCAATGAGACACATCTCAAATGCCTCAATCCATTCAGCTCCCATATTTGCATTTGGAATACACTCTTGAATTTGTGGTTCATCAGTGGATGTGTAAACAGTGTCTTTTGTGAGTGAGCGTTTAGGGGTAAACAGAATGGAAATGAGAACATTCTAAGCACTCCCAAACAACACTGAACACTAAGCCAAACACGCCTCTCAAACGCAACAAGCCCTCAAATCGGCAAAAAAAAAAAGGTGAACCTTGGCACGTCTCATCGTTTTCGGTGAGCAGCCCATGTCAGTCCGTCAGAGACAACGCTGGAGAAATGGTTTACAGACGACCCATGCACTTCACATCCCATTCATACGTGCCGTCAGTGGGACTCCCTCAGCCTTACACAGTCATATATACATCAGCTTATGGGGGGGGGTGGTAGATGGAGACTAATTTAAGACAGAATGACGTAGTTTGCGTCTTAATTGGGTAAGGAGCCGATGTAATTGCACCACTTGGAGGTTTTTCTACAGAGAGAAGAAAGCAGACACCGGAAAATACCGGTTCTTTCCAAAATATGCAAGCGCAGTAACAGAAACACACGTTAAAAGGACACACAGCGTACGTGAGCTCATCATTCGCAGGTTTTGTTATGTTTTCGTCTGGTCAGGGTGACTTCAGTTTTTTTCTGAATAAACGTCGGTGGGAAGAATCACTTCTCTGTCCCATTTGACAGTGTCTGCGGGGGTTTGGTCATTGGTTAAAGTGTCTGTTCAAACTTAAAACCCATCTGACGTTATATTGGCTTTGTTCCCTCTTTCAGTGGTACTTTTCACGAGTTCCTCTGATTCAGAACTTTATATTTACATCTGAAATG
>NC_044509.1:2263233-2265733 GCF_902362185.1 Chanos chanos | reverse complement strand
GTAAAGCAGTGACTGTGTTTTTATGTAAAGCAGTAACTGTGTTTTTATGTAAAGCAGTGAGTGTGTTTTTATGTAAAGCAGTGACTGTGTTTTTATGTAAAGCAGTGACTGTGTTTTTATGTAAAGCAGTGACTGTGTTTTTATGTAAAGCAGTAACAGTGTTTTTATGTAAAGCAGTAACTGTGTTTTTGTGTAAAGCAGTAACTGTGTTTTTGTGTAAAGCAGTGACTGTGTTTATGTAAAGCAGTGACTGTGTTTTTGTGTAAAGCAGTAACTGTGTTTTTATGTAAAGCAGTGAGTGTGTTTTTGTGTAAAGCAGTGACTGTGTTTTTGTGTAAAGCAGTGACTGTGTTTTTATGTAAAGCAGTGACTGTGTTTTTATGTAAAGCAGTAACAGTGTTTTTATGTAAAGCAGTGACTGTGTTTATGTAAAGCAGTGACTGTGTTTTTGTGTAAAGCAGTAACTGTGTTTTTATGTAAAGCAGTAACAGTGTTTTTATGTAAAGCAGTGACTGTGTTTTTGTGTAAAGCAGTGACTGTGTTTTTGTGTAAAGCAGTGACTGTGTTTTTGTGTAAAGCAGTGACTGTGTTTTTTATGTAAAGCAGTAACTGTGTTTTTATGTAAAGCAGTGACTGTGTTTTTGTGTAAAGCAGTGACTGTGTTTTTATGTAAAGCAGTGACTGTGTTTTTATGTAAAGCAGTGACTGTGTTTTTATGTAAAGCAGGAACTGTGTTTTTATGTAAAGCAGTAACTGTGTTTTTATGTAAAGCAGTGACTGTGTTTTTATGTAAAGCAGTAACTGTGTTTTTATGTAAAGCAGTGACTGTGTTTTTGTGTAAAGCAGTAACTGTGTTTTTGTGTAAAGCAGTGACTGTGTTTTTATGTAAAGCAGTGACTGTGTTTTTGTGTAAAGCAGTAACTGTGTTTTTATGTAAAGCAGTGACTGTGTTTTTGTGTAAAGCAGTAACTGTGTTTTTATGTAAAGCAGTGACTGTGTTTTTGTGTAAAGCAGTGACTGTGTTTTTATGTAAAGCAGTAACTGTGTTTTGTGTAAAGCAGTGACTGTGTTTTTATGTAAAGCAGTGACTGTGTTTTTATGTAAAGCAGTGACTGTGTTTTTATGTAAAGCAGTAACTGTGTTTTTGTGTAAAGCAGTGACTGTGTTTTTGTGTAAAGCAGTGTCTTTTGTGTGACAAGCTGATTAAGTGTGTCAGTCCAGTTTCTCTTAGGCCTGTGTGGTCCTGTACACACCCCCATAACACCGCTGTCCTCTCAGTCTGCCCCCCTGCACACACCCCCATAATACCCCTGTCCCTGTCCTCTCAGGCCACAGACCCCCTCCCACCCCACCCCGCCCCGCGTCGCGCCCCGCTGAGGACCTGGGGGTGAGAGCTGTATTTGTGTTTTCAGTCAAGCCTTACTGTACTGCACTCAACTCAGTCTGCTCACCCATCTTAAGGCCTCTGGTTCACCAAATCAAAACTGTTAGATTACTGTAAAAAAAAAAAATGCTGTCTACAGGAGTCACAAAGAAACAGTCTTTTAAACCTAATTTATCATCTCTCTTTGTGTTCGTTTCAATCATTTGCCTGTGTCTTTGGAAGAGAAAGGAGGCTTTGAGAGGTGTAATTTGAGAAAAAAAAAAAGTCATAGTGGTTGATGAAGTGATATTGATCAATTGTATTGATTATTTCTCTGTGAGGCGCTGGTTGAAATTGATCCATCATCATCAAACATGTATAATATGTCACAATGCCATTTCTTTATGTGTCAGTCATTACTCTTCCACCTGAAGACAGGAAAAGAAAAGAAAAGAATAGAAAAGAAAAGCTATTCTTGGGAAGAGCCAATGTACTGTAACATATGTCAGTATTACTCTCTCATTCATGTCATCCCAAAACACACAAGAACTTCTGCTACACCTGTTTAGTCAAAGATCCCAGCTAACCCAGTCAGTGACCAGTCTCAGATCCCAGCTAACCCAATCAGTGACCAGGCAAAGATCCTAGCTAACCCAGTGAGTGACCAGTCTCAGATCCCAACTAACCCAGTCAGTGACCAGGCCAAGATCCCAGCTAACCCAGTGAGTGACCAGTCAAAGATCCCAGCTAACCCAGTGAGTGACCAGTCTCAGATCCCAGCTAACCCAGTCAGTGACCAGTCAAAGATCCCAGCTAACCCAGTCAGTGAGCAGGCTAAGATCCCAGCTAACCCAGTCAGTAACCAGGCTAAGATCCCAGCTAACCCAGTCAGTGAGCAGTCTCAGATCCCAGCTAACCCAGTCAGTAACCAGGCTAAGATCCCAGCTAACCCAGTCAGTGAGCAGTCTCAGATCCCAGCTAACCCAGTCAGTGGCCAGTCTCAGATCCCAGCTAACCCAGTCAGTAACCAGGCTAAGATCCCCACTAACCCAGTCAGTGAGCAGGCTAAGATCCCAGCTAACCCAGTCAGTGACCAGTCTCAGATCCCAGCTAACCCAGTCAGTAACCAGGCTAAGA